>NW_011378814.1:0-930 GCF_000754665.1 Bison bison bison
GTTACTCCAATTCCAATGGGAGTGGCTGTCCCCCTACCTGAGGGTATTGTAGGATTAGTGTTTGGGCGTAGCTCGCTTTCTTTTCGAGGAATTTCACTGGTGCCTGTTGTAGTAGATTCTGATTATATTGGGGAAATTTAAGTTTTGATCTTGCCACTTACCAAAACTGTGCAAATTAATAAAGGTCAAAGAATAGCACAGCTTTTGCTTTTAAGTTATTATCAGAAAAGGAAAAAAAAAAAAACTTGACTTCTCAAGCTAGGGGCCACAGAGTATTTGGATCTAGTAATCTAGCTTTTTGGGTTCAGGAAATTACAGCTTCTCGGCCTTCAAAAGACCTTTTAATTCAAGGAAATGAAATAGGGCTGTTAGATACTGGAGCAGACGTCTCTTGCATTGCTGGACTTCCACCTTTAGAAGGGACAATTTTAGTTTTCACAGATGATTCCTCTAATGTTAAAGCAGTCACAATTATTGATAAAATATCCCATGTTCAGGTAACTGAAATGACATCTGCCCAGAGAGCTGAGTTATGAACAGTTATTTGGGCTCTTCAACATTTAAGGGACCACACCTTCAATTTTTTGACTGGCTCCCGATATACTGTAGGGTTGATTCCTCATATACAGACCGCTAATATCCCCCCAAAATAAAACTACTATATTCTCCTTGTTATCTGGTTTACAGAAAGAGATTAAACACAGAGATAAGAAATACTTTGTGGGACATATTAGAGTCCATTCTGGCTTGTCTGGCCCTTTACATGAAGGAAATGCTTTGGCAGATGCACTGACTAAATTAATTGCTTTAAACTTACAGAAAAAGATGGACAAAGCCAAAAATTCTCACAAAAGTCACCATCAAAATGCAACTGGTTTAAGGTATGAATTTCATATCCCTAAAAGAAACAGCTAGACAATTTGTAAAGTT
>NW_011378815.1:0-605 GCF_000754665.1 Bison bison bison
ATGTCCTTTTGCCACCATAGAGGAACTGTTGGGAAAGGAATCTCTCCGTGTATGAAGGAGACCTCAGAGGGCTCACCATGAACACAGGCAGCAAGAACCCAGCAGTTTGCAAATCAGAGGAGGATCTACACCAGAACCCTAACCCTACCAGCACACTGATCCTAGACTTACCACAACTGGAAGTGAAACTTTCCATTGTTGAGAAGCCAGTTTGTAGTATTTTGACGTAAGAACTTGAATGAAGTGACACACTGGTGACAACACATTTTATTCTCACTGTTTAGTAACTGTGAGGCATAGTGTTTCATCTTGAGTTGCTTATGTGCAATTTTTCCATGGAACAATTATTTGATGCATGTCATGTAGAAATGGTATAGGTACATTTTTGTCAGGCCTAGAAACTTTATTCAGAATTGATTGCCCCACTTTAATTGGTGCTAAAAAGTGAGTGATGTCTTTTGTTTCCTCTCCAGTCACTTGAAACATTCTGTAAGATGCCCTGGAGGAGAGTACAAAGTAATATTTTAAAGGAAACTTAGCAGTTCTGTTTTGTAGGATTTTAGAATATTGGAACACAGCCCTTGGCATCAAAATTTGACACTGCC
>NW_011378816.1:0-582 GCF_000754665.1 Bison bison bison
AGGCCCCCACTCCAAGTTTTACAGGACACTGCAGACAGGAGCACTTTTAGGGAGCTAGCTGGAGCTCTAGCTCCAGGGACATCTCTCAGACTGGAAATCACCATCCTGATCCCACAGACACACAGGCAAGTTCTTGTCATGGCTATGCCTCTGGACTATATGGATTGAGGCATTGCTGGTGAGCATGAGATTCCTGAGGACACAGATTGGGACACCCCAGATTTGGGCAGATTGAAAGTGCATTGGGCTTCTTCCCTTAGTAGCGCTAGCTCTTAGCAGAGCAGACGAAAGCCCTCCAGTGGCTCTTGTCTCAACTCCTTAGGTATTCTTTTTGTACAGTCTGCTGGACAGGAATAAAAAAGGATGATGTTGGCACTCCATGAATATGAAGGATTAGTTTTTCCTCGCAGGCGGGCCCTCCATCGCCTCCTTTGTTATTAAATAGACTCGTGTGGCCACTCTCAGGAGGATGTCTCGGGTTTTCTGTTCATCCCTTATGACTTGCCACTTATACTGTTATGAGGAATGTGCGCAGGTACACAGAAGTTGGGTGTTTCCCCTAGTGGTCTTGGCTCAGCAAGC
>NW_011378817.1:0-503 GCF_000754665.1 Bison bison bison
AGGCTGTGATGCATGGAGACGTTCTTACATCCAATTTACTCTGGATTTGAAGGTACTTCACAAGGGAATCCAAAGACTGGCTTCTGATCCCAAGTCTCCGCTCACCGGATGCCTGACCTTAGATGGGACATTTACTCTCTCTGAATCTCCAGTGGAAAGTGGGATAGTAATACTAGAATTACTATGAAGTTCAGAGGAAAGCAAGGATAAGAAGAGAATTTCAAAATTCACAACACTGGAGGCTGTCAGAGAAGGGTGGTTGCTTTAGAGATGAGAGGAAGGAAACTTACTGGAGAATTCTGCAGGAATTCTTCCCTGGAGGAGTGATACTTGTTTGATTCCTTCCCCAGAAGCTTCATATTTGGAGCTCTTTGTCTGATTCACTATCAGGACATATGCATCCATGTTTACAACCAGCATAGGTCATTCCCAGGATGCAGGTTATAGGCAGATTTATAATTCTACCAACTCAACCTGGCAGCTAGACACAAGTCCACCCTCCT
>NW_011378818.1:0-767 GCF_000754665.1 Bison bison bison
TTCCGTAGGAACCCCGATTTCCCGGTCCCCTCTTGATAAGAACCCGATGCCCGGACACCTCTCCGAACTCCACCCTGTGAATGAAGTCCACACGAAGGGGCAGTTTTTCTGTGAATCCTTCGGAAAAAAACCCCAGGTTCCAAATACAGCTCGACAAGCGGCCTCTCTCCCCGGGGACATCTCGAGAGGCAGGCGGAGTTCCATGCCTCCACCCAAGACGAGGCCTGACTCTCCTGTCCCCAGTCTGCAGGGACCCTGCGATCGGAGTCTGAAATCAGAGGTACCCTGCGGTTCTTGCCTCAACTAGAGATGAGGCCCTCTTCCAATGCACCAAACCCAGTGGGGTCCCGAGAGGCCCCTCCCACCTCCAGTTTCCCTGGCTTCTCAGAACCACCAGGAGAAGCCCCCTGAGGTCACCTGCACAAGTCGAGGGAACCCAGGGTTTCCTGCCTCAACCCGAGAAAGACCTCGAGAGACCTTCTTCAATGCGTCTCGAGGCCAGATTCCCCTACCATGGCTCGGGAGCAATGACGCGCTCCCCCTCGCCACTCTCATGGAGACCCGACTTCCCTGGCGCCCCACGAGAGGCTCACTGACCTCGCCGTCGTACCTCGTGAGAAACCGCACACTGGGGCCGCCGCTCGAGAGCAACCCCGAGATTCCCCCGTAATCGAGAGATGAGGGCCTTCGTCTCCTGCATGGCCTAGAGACCAATCTCGCGACCTCTCTCCAAAGGCCTCAGGAGGCTTGACTCCCTTGAGTCCACC
>NW_011378818.1:4836-5420 GCF_000754665.1 Bison bison bison
GTCTGGAAGGGGTTCCCGACCTTCCGGTCGCACCTCAGGATGAGGCCGGTCTCACGAAGACATTCCAGACGTGGCCTCGTGGGTGGTTCCACATTCCGTAGGACCCCGATATCCCGGTCCCCTCTTGATAAGAACCCGATGCCCGGACACCTCTCTGAACTCCACCCTGTGAATGAAGTCAACACGAAGGGGCAGTTTTTCCGTGCACCGTTCGGAAAAAACCCCAGGTTCCAAATACAGCTCGACAAGCGGCCTCTCTCCCCGGGGACATCTCGAGAGGCAAGCGGAGTTCCATGCCTCAACCCAAGACGAGGCCTGACTCTCCTGTCCCCAGTCTGCAGGGACCCTGCGATCGGAGTCTGAAATCAGAGGTACCCTGCGGTTCCTGCCTCAACTGGAGATGAGGCCCTCTTCCAATGCACCAAACCCAGTGGGGTCCCGAGAGGCCCTCCCACCTCCAGTTTCCCTGGCTTCTCAGAGCCACCATGAGAAGCCCCCTGAGGTCACCTGCACAAGTCGAGGGAACCCAGGGTTTCCTGCCTCAACCCGAGAAAGACCTCGAGAGACCTTCTTCAATGCGTCTC
>NW_011378819.1:0-945 GCF_000754665.1 Bison bison bison
GCATGCTCAGTCACATGATCAGTGCATGATCAGCCACGTATTCAGTGCATGATAGCCACGTTATAATTGCATACAATTACGTGATCAGTGCATGCGCAATCACTTGATCAGTGCATGAGAGCCACGTGATCAGTGCATGATATCAGTGCATGATATTCACGTGATCAGTGCATGATATCCACATGGTCAGTGCATGATAGCCTCGTAATCAGTGCATGAGAGCCACGTGATCAGTGCATGAAGAGTCACGTGATACATGTGTGAACATCCACGTGATCAGTGCATGATGAGCCACGTGATCAGTGCACGATGAATTACGTGATCACTGCATGATCAGTCACGTAACTAGTACATGGTTGCTACGTGACCATTGCATGATCAGCCACGTGAGCAGAGCATGATAGCCACTTGATCAGTGCATGATCAGTCACGTGATCAGTACATGATCAGTCACGTGATACGTGTGTGATAAGCCAGGTGATCAGTGCATGATGAGCCACGTGATCAGTGCAGGATCATTAAGAGATCAGTGCATGATCAGTCACGTCACCAGTACATGGTATCTATGTGATCATTGCATGATCAGCCTCGTGATCAGTGCATGATAGCCACGTGATTAGTGCATGATAATCACGTGATCAGTGCATGATCAGTCACGTGATACGTGTGTGATCAGCCACGTGATCAGTGCATGATATCAGTGCATGATATTCACGTGATCAGTGCATGATATCCACATGGTCAGTGCATGATAGCCTCGTAATCAGTGCATGAGAGCCACGTGATCAGTGCATGAAGAGTCACGTGATACATGTGTGAACATCCACGTGATCAGTGCATGATGAGCCACGTGATCAGTGCACGATGAATTACGTGATCACTGCATGATCAGTCACGTAACTAGTACATGGTTGCTACGTGACCATTGCATGATCAGCCACGTGA
>NW_011378820.1:0-1025 GCF_000754665.1 Bison bison bison
CTGTATTCTTTATCCATCTCCTTTGCCCAGTAGTTACTCAACACGTACAAGCCAACCCATCACCAGCTACCATATATTAATACATACAGGTTCAGAAGACATAAAATAGTTCTAGGAACAACATTCTCCAGTATCTGGATTTCTGTGGAGGACAACCAGGGAGCCAGGGCAGGGGTTAAATTCAACTTAGTTTGAATAACTTAATTGAAGTTATAAAGTATAATCTTTCTCAGAAGGTCATCTGTTATGCCCCTCTCTGATTGTTCCTGTCTCCTTCTTCAGGGTTAACTTGAAAAATATGACCCCTCACTTTCACTTTTGGAAACTTGTCCCCCCTAACCCCTGCCCATTTGAGACAAAGATGAGTAGTGCTTATATTAAATCTCTTATTTCGGTTTAAGACTTGACTTATTTGAAGCTCTGACTCTTTTCTTTTGACTCCCTAGCCCAGGCAATCCTTTAACAACCTATGACCCAGTAGAAAAAGGATGTCAGAGCTGGGGCTGGGGGAAGTGTAATCTGTAGACAGAGTGATTTTTATAAGCTTGGACGTGGCCTAGTATGAGTCATATCAGTGTCCATCAGGTTCAGTATTTTATTACCAATAGAAAATCTCAAGAGTATGCCATCAAATTTAAAATGTAGGTACATTCCAGCTTCTTTTAGTAACATACAATCATAGAGGTTTAGGGCTAAAAATGACTTCTGTTTTTCTATTCAGTCTAAAGTCCTCGACTACATTAAAAAGCAAAAAATAATAACTCTGACACATGACAAGTAACGTATGAGGCTTTTTATATACATGTTCTCTATCCATATACTTTACATTGTCTCAACATATTATAATCATCAGGGTAGAAATCATTATCCTCTATATAAGAATCTGACATTCAAAGGATTTAGGGTGATATTAAGATTTTTAATAGTGAGGGCAGCATACATTTAAAGAAATTACTCCATTTGTACCACGGAAAAAATTTCAGGGTACAGAAGTAAACTTGAGGAACATCAGCTGGGGTTTATTG
>NW_011378821.1:0-558 GCF_000754665.1 Bison bison bison
GCCCTCTGTTGGCACAACCTGGCGGTCGCAGAAAGGCCTCGCCTTTGGGCTCAAGGCCTTTACCGCTCCACCCCTTTGCTGAAAGGTCAGAGCCGCGCGGTTTGATCCTCTGTGGGTTTTTTCCCTTTGCCTTTCTTTTCCCAAGCAGCCGAGTGTCCGCTGCAACTCCAAGGGCCAGAACCCTGAACTCTGGCCGGCTGGCCCAGCCCTGCTTCTGGCACTTTGGAGGCCAGCGGGCCCTTGACCACCTGCTGGGATGGGAAAGGGAAGGGTCCACGAATTGCACCCTAGAAACTTAGTAGGGTGCATGGGTTTCAAAACCCGGTGGCCGCCCAGGCAGAAAACAAGGGAAGAGGGCACCCTGCTGCCCTTTCATGGCAGCATCTGTGGCTGTCCTGCTGAGGGGGCCTTTCCATGGGGACCGTGTGCAGTATAAGTTTGGTGTTTTGGAACCGAATAATTAGAACGTGTAAAAATTTTAAATGATGTGGTGGTTTGATTCAAACAAAAACAAAACAAAAAGAAAACAAAAAAACCAAAGACTACCAAGTTTTTTTG
>NW_011378822.1:0-700 GCF_000754665.1 Bison bison bison
CCCATGGAAAGGCCCCCTCAGCAGGACAGCCACAGATGCTGCCATGAAAGGGCAGCAGGGTGCCCTCCTCCCTTGTTTGCTGCCTGGGCGGCCACCGGGTTTTGAAACCCATGCACCCTACTAAGTTTCTAGGGTGCAATTCGTGGACCCTTCCCTTTCCCATCCCAGCAGGTGGTCAAGGGCCCGCTGGCCTCCAAAGTGCCAGAAGCAGGGCTGGGCCAGCCGGCCAGAGTTCAGGGTTCTGGCCCTTGGACTTGCAGCGGACACTAGGCTGCTTGGGAAAACCGCGCGGCTCTGACCTTTCAGCAAAGGGGTGGAGCGGTAAAGGCCTTGAGCCCAAAGGCGAGGGCCTTTCTGCGACCGCCAGGTTGTGCCAACAGAGGGCGGACTACGTGGTTCCCTGCTCCACGCAGTCCCAGTTCCCTGACCTGTGGTCCGCACCCCTCCGCCGCGCCCACTGGATGCCGCTCCTTGGGGGACCCAGGAGCGCACGCAGTGGGCGTTCCCAGCCGCCACGGCGACCCCCGAGAGGACCACGGGGAAGCCCTCCCCCACCCCCGCCAGGAGCCGACCCCCGCCCCGCGCCGCCCCGCCCCTGCCATGCTCCCGGTGCCTTCCCAGCCGCAGTGGGGATCCCCGGAGCACAACTGGGACCGCCCCCCATCCCCGCCGCGACCCGGTTCCCGACCCGCGCCGCCCG
>NW_011378823.1:0-846 GCF_000754665.1 Bison bison bison
CCACCCGGATTTTCTCGAGCATCTCCCTCCAAAAAAAACCAGAGTCTGCCTACTTTCTTCCTTTGCGCTCTCACCTCTGATTTCACTGGGGGCTGCCCCCACCACCATCTCACTCTCTCTGTCAAAGAGTTACCTTACAGCTCCAATTCATAAAGTTCCTTGTCATTCTTCCCTTGAACTTCCAGCTGAGTCTCCATTTGGAGCACGGAACACACCACGCTTACTAATTATGCCTGGGCTGCTAAGACCCACTCGAGAAGGTGTCTAGGGTGAGGCACCTTCCGCTATTCGAGAGGGCGCCTGCGGCCTACGGAAGTGGTGCAAACTTCTTGTCTTGAGGTTTGACTGGTCTCCCGCGTAAACCAAGCTACTCAGTCTCTTTTCTCCACCTAATTTTCCTACTGTGCTATCCTCATACTCTTATTCTTGACATCTCTGATTAGCATATAAATAGTCGCCTAGGCCATCTCTCCTTTGAATACCCTGGATCAGCTGCGGCTGGTCCCCGGTAGGTGGGGCCGGAACAGGGACCTCAGGAGGCAATACTCAAAGAGCTGAGCAGACACGAACCATGCAATCAGCAGGCAATAAGCATGGAGCTCAGCAGGGACGATCAAGCTGCTCAACTGGCAATAATCAAGTAGGTGACCAGGCAGGAATCACGCAGCTCAGCTGGCAATTGTCAAGAGATGAGCCGAAAGGAATCACACAGCTCAGCTGTCAATTGTCATGCAGATGAGCCAGCAGGAATCACAGAGCTCAGCAGGCCCTGATCACGTGACTCTGCAGGCACTGATCACGTGGCTGATCAAGTCCAGATCACGTGACTGAGCATGCACTGATCAC
>NW_011378824.1:0-614 GCF_000754665.1 Bison bison bison
CTTTTTCAGCCACGGTGTAGAATTTCCAGTGTGCCAGTCTTGCATCCTCGTGACATCCGTGGTCAAAGCATTGGATTCATGTTGACAGTATTGAAAGGGAATTTTTTTTAAAATTCCTTTTCAGATTATTATCTGCTAGTGTATACAGGTTAAACTGTGTAATCATTCATTTTTATCACTTTGGACAGCTTGAGAGTTGTCTTTCCTTTCTTTGCTTTCTCGTACTTTAAGAGTATCCTGGCACATCCATGTACTGCCTCACCCCAAATCTCAGTCATGTGTTCAAAGAACTTCTGTCCGTTTATTTATTTGTTTTTGGTAACATTGAATTCGTTTTGACTATGCTGGGTCTTTGCTGCTCGCTGGAAGTTGCTAGGACCTCTGGACTGCAGTCTCCCATCTCTTGCTGACCTCTTGTTGACCTCTGCAGAATCCTGGTTGGTGGGAGCTTGTTAGTTCCTTGTTCCTTACCCGGACCTCCTGTGGTAAGTGTTTTCTCTCCTCTGTGGCCTGGTAAGGGTGGGTAGTCATTGGCATCCCAAAGGTGGCTAGAAGTCAATGATTTAGGCAGGCTTGTGAATAGATATGGGAGAAGGCAATGGCACCCCACTCCA
>NW_011378825.1:0-756 GCF_000754665.1 Bison bison bison
CTTGAGTTAATTCTTTTCTTGTTATAGCCCAAAACACCTTTGCTCTGTAGGAATGCAACTTTATCTAATCCTTTTTGGAGGGTGGCTCCTGACCAACCACCTTTAGAGAAAAATAAGTTTTCTGAAGAAAAGGTCTTAAAATGTTAACAGGCCTCCGGGCCAGAAGATGATGCAAATCACCTAAGATTTTGCATATAGTAAGTTTGCAGGAAGAAAGCCTGGTTTGCTGCAAGACTCTACCCCTTCCCGCATTATCCTCTATGCATAACTTAAGGTATAAAAACTACTTTGAAAAATAAAGTGCGGGCCAGGTTCACCGAAACTTGGTCTCACCATGTCGTTCTTTCTCTTACCTTCTGGCTGAATTCTTCAGCCTCTTTTCTCCACTGAATTTCCTCACTGAGCTATCCTGATTCTATTACTCTTTATATCCTTAATTAACATTTAATTAAGCAGTTGTTTCCTGATCTTCGCCTACGCCGTCTCTCCTTCGAATACCCTGGATCAGCCGGGGTTGTCCCCGGCACCCTACCATGGCTCGAGAGCAATGACGCGCTCGCCCTCGCCACTCGCATGGAGACCCGACTTCCCTGGCGCCCCACGAGAGGCTCACTGACCTCGCCGTCGTACCTCGTGAGAACCGCACACTGGCGCCGCCGCTCGAGAACAGCCCCGAGACCTCCCCCGTCACTCGCGAGATGAGGGCCTTCGTCTCCAGCATGGCCTACGGACCAATCTCGCGACCTCTCTCCAACG
>NW_011378826.1:0-558 GCF_000754665.1 Bison bison bison
GACAACTAGGGAAAGACCTGCACACAGCAACGAAGACGCAGCTCAACCATAAACAAATAATAAAAAGAATCTGCTTCCAATGCAAGGGACTAGGGTTGATAACCTGCTCGGGGAACTAAGAGCCCACATGCCACAACTGGAGAAAGCCTGTGTTGCAACAAAGACCCAGTGCAGCCAAACCAAAGATTTTTAAATAAACAAAAACTATTCACTGTTACCAGATCTTTTCAGCGCTCATCAATCTCACTTTGGACACTATCATTCAAGGGGGAGGGGGGACTCTCAAATGAAACAAAAGAAAAAAAACATCAGAAATCTTAATTTACAAATAAGTGAATAAAGTGTATTCATGTATGAATGTTCCCAGATTTCCTCTCCGCCTGTTTCTGCACAGTCCATATTTCTAACTAACATAATATGAGACTTCTTTCCTTTGGGGATGGGTTATTAGAATGATAGAGAAGCCAGACCAGAGTGGTGAGGGCCAGGGGAAGGACCAGCCCACGATGCTGCGGTGATCTCTAAAGCAAGGAGCCGAGTGGGGGGCGATATGGAGAC
>NW_011378827.1:0-548 GCF_000754665.1 Bison bison bison
ATAATTTTAGTTCATGACTAAGAAAAAACTGCTTAGTAAACTAACAGAGAAGAATTTACATATTTTGATAAAAATATCTACAAAAAAGCTAATATCCTGTGTGATGGTGAAATAGTGAAAGCTTTTCCTCTGATAATTGGACAGAGACAAGGATACTTATTCTCACTACTTCTGTTCACCACTGTACTGGAGATCCTAGTTCGTACAATAAGTCAAGAAAAAGGAAAGGGTTATCACAGTTGCAAAGGGGAAAAAAAAGAACTTATTTGCAGACATAATTGTGTATACAAAAAAAATAACAATTAGAAGGATTTGAAGTAAGTAGGATTTACCAAGGGAATATAGACAAGTCAATTCTATCTCTATTAGGAATTTATAATGGCACTAAAAATATCAAGTTATCTAATTAAACATGTGCAAACATACAGCAAACTATAAACTTCTAAGATAAAATAAAATACTAAAAAAAATGGGAGAGACTATCTGTTATTGTTGTTCATGGATTATAAGAACAACATAAAAGGACCACACACACACACACACACAGA
>NW_011378828.1:0-520 GCF_000754665.1 Bison bison bison
ATGACTGAGTGTACTGAAAATAACATTTTCATGAGTAAGATACACTTACTCATGGTTTTCCAAGTCATTATTGGTTCAAGGTTTGAGTCTTTAGGCAGAACCAATTTGAAGAAAGAGAGATTCCAAGGCAAATACAAAGTTTCATTAACACAGCATAAGAAAAACATTTCAACAAGAAAAAACGCATTAGTTAGCTCAAGGTTTGTGAAATGTTAAGTTCAAGTGTCATCATGACAACACAGGATTAGAAAAGAAAGAAAAAAAAAAATATCTGTGACTTGCAGTTTATTTCCTCCAGTCACTTGGGGACCTTGGCCTTCCTACCAAGGCTGTAAACCTTCTCAATGGGAAAAGAAACAGCCAACCAATTCCAAACGCACAACCAAATGTACAGAAAGTTTCATATAGGATAGCCCAAGGAAAAACACAGCAAGACACATGTTAATCAAACTAATACTATTTCAATACAAAGGAACAAAATATTAAAAGCAGCAAGGGAAAAGTAATAAGTCATATACAA
>NW_011378829.1:0-514 GCF_000754665.1 Bison bison bison
ATCCATATGTTTGTTCTCTATATCTGTGTCTCTATTTCTGCTTTGCAAATGAGTTCATCTGCATCACTTTTCTAGATTCCACATATAAGTGATATACAGTATTTGTTTTTCTCGTTCTGACTTGCTTCACTCTGTATGACAGTGTCTAGATCCATCCATGTTTCTTCAAATGGCACATTTCGTTCCTTTTTATGTCAACAGCCAATTTTGTATCTAGCAAATACAACCTTCAGGAATGAAAGTGAAATAAATATATTCTCAGATGAAGGAAATCTAAGAGAGTTGGTTGCCAACAGACCTACCTTTAAAGAATGGCTAAAGGAAATTCATTAACGAAAAAGGAAATTATAACACAACAAGGATGGGTCTTTAGGAAAGAAGAGCGATAAAGTGAGTAAAAGTTAAGGCAAATAGAATACTCCTCATGAATTTTTTAAGATCATGTTTCATCGTTAAAGCAAAAACTGTACCATCATGTGATGTGAGTTCAATGTGCACAGAGGAAATACTTAAG
>NW_011378830.1:0-608 GCF_000754665.1 Bison bison bison
CCAGATGATAGTCCTTGAGATGAAGGAACTAAGCAGCTGGTTGAGATGGCACCAAGGGGAAAGGTTGCCCTTTTGGTCTGCCCCTCTACTCCTTTCTTCCTGGACGCCTTAGGGTCTTCTCATGGAGATTTGAAAGAAAGTGCACAAAAGTCATATGTGTTGAATCAAGATTTTGCATTTAACCATCTCTCGAAAAGAAAGAGAGCTTCACCTGCACATGTTTCTTTCAAAACCGTCAATTGCTTTTCAATTCTGGGGTTTCTCTCTTGCCTTGTTCACTTAGCCTTAACAGTAAAAATCCACGAAAACTACATAAAGATTCAAAGATGCCAACAAAGGACAGCTTCTGTTTTTGAAATCATCTTTCCATTTAGTAGAACACGAGCTCTATTCTTTGTATTTTGCCTAGGGAATGAGCAATGTCCTGGTTCAGATGGCAAGGCATCCGCGCGCAGGAGACTGGGGTTTGATCCCTGGGTCGGGAAGATCCCGCCCGAGAAGGAAATGGCAACCCAGTCCAGTATCCTCGCCTGGGAAATGCCACGGACAGAGGAGCCAGATGGGCCGCCGTCCATGGGTCGTATCAAAGTTGGGCTCAACCCAGCAAC
>NW_011378831.1:0-750 GCF_000754665.1 Bison bison bison
AAATAAAGGTTGTCTAAAGATGAGTGTGACTGTAAAATTCTTTGTTAAGCCTCAGAAAGCTGGAAGGGGATGCTTCATGGCATTATTTAGGCAGGCCAATGCCCTCCAAAGAGTTTAGGGGTGTCACTCAGAGATCATTTCAGTCAAACAATAAGATTTCTACCAAGTTTCAGGGTGTTATCCCTCAGCTATCTCAGCAGAAAACCAAGACAGAGAAGGACTTTTTATGAAAATGTGTGATTGTGGCTTTCGGGTGGAGTGCTTTACCATGAAAACCAGTAAGATTATCAGGAGACATACCAAGTTTTTAAGATAACATATTTAAGTTCAGCTTGGACTGAAAGGACCAGCAATAGTACAAAATAAGAGAGCTCTGGACTTCCACCTTTGACAAGCAGGAAGCAGGCTAGGGAGACTGTTTCACTGTAACCATATACTACCCAACTTTCATGCAATGGAATCATGTCAGGGGGCAGAATTAAAAATTCAGAGACTGAAGCCTAGGAGGCTTCCAGGCCTTAAATGCTAATCAAAGGACTGCCAAAAAGAACCCGTGGGATTTCAGAACTGCTACTATTGACTCCCACTCCCCTCCCCTTTCTGGAACAGGAGTGTCTATAAAGGTTATCTATGCCTGACCCAGCACTGTATGTTGGCTGTGAAAGTGAGCAGAATATTCATCTCTTTTGTTACAGATCATCAGGTCTAGAGAACTACACTTGTATAATTTGATCTGATGTGTTGGAGAAG
>NW_011378832.1:0-548 GCF_000754665.1 Bison bison bison
AGTTCTAAGAGAAAGTTGACTAATGAGACAGAGTTAGCTCTTGTTGAAGTGTATGAGACTTTAAATGATCAGTTAATTAAGATTAATATTACCAAAAGATGAGATTAAATTATTCTTCCCACAAAACATACACCTACAGGGTGCTTGTGACAAAAAGGCCCATTGGTTCCATCTACCAGTGACCCCAAGAAAAATAGTTTTATCTTATCCCAGCTTGGTGGCACAATTAATTATAAAAGGAGGAAAAAAGAAGCGTGGAACTTTTTAGAAAAGAAGTAGCAAATATAGTAATTCCATTCAATAAGGATCAACTGCAAGTCTTTTACAAAATAGTGATGATTGGCAAGTTGCCCTGATAGATTTCAGGGGTCAAATTTTGTTTCATTTTGCCCCCAAGCCCCCACAGTAGTTAAAAGTTCAAAAATGTTAGATTGGCATTTTGAGGGTACCTGTGGAACTTTCCAACCCTACGTAGTTCCTACGCTCCCCTTTACCTATGGGGGAGGACATGCTGTCTCAAATAGGAGATACTCAGAGAAGGGTTTTCT
>NW_011378833.1:0-1072 GCF_000754665.1 Bison bison bison
CAGTGTATTTGAAGCAGAGTACATGAAAAAGACTTAAAGAATGTTACAGAACTGAAACAATTGATGGTGATAAACTATTGCTTGTGTTTAACATGGAGTAGAAGAAGCACTTGAAGCATGTCACAGCACTGAAACACTGGATGGTCATAAGATATTGGGTATGTTTCAGCTCAAGTGGTTTAGAGAAATAGTTGAAGCATGTCACACAACTGAAACATTGCATGCTTATAAATGAATGAAAGTACTTGATATGGAGTGAATGAAGAAAGCACCTGAAGCATGTGACATCACTGAAGCATTGATTGATAATACTGACTATGTTTGAGGTGGGATGGACACAGAGACTCCAGAAATCATTTCATAGTATTGAACACTAAACACTAGATGGGGAAAAAAACTACTGGGTTTGTTTGACACAGGAATGGATGAAGAAGCAGTTGACATTATGTCACAGCAGTGAAACCAGATGGTAATCAATGGTAAGTATATTGATGTCAGTGGGACCAAGAACACATTTAATTTTATCAAAGCCTGAAACACTGGAGGATGATGAAGTACTGGCTGTGTATGCCTCAGTGTGGGCAAAACAAAATTTAAAATCATGTAACACCACTAAAATGCTGGTATGATGATAAAATGCTGACTGTCTAGATCTAGGGTGGACGATGAAGCTCTTTAAGCATGTCACAGTACGTAAACACTAGACTTTTGGCTTATGGGTGAGAATGAAGAAGCCATTGGGTCATGCTCCAAAACTAAAACACTGGCTGTTTATAAGTACTAGAAATTTTGCACCAGGATTAATATAGAAGCATTTGAAACATGTCAGTGTAGTGAAGCAATGGATGGTGATAAATGACTATGTTAACCTGGAGTGGGTGAAGAAGTACTCGAATCCAGTGGCAGCCATGAAACACTGTGTTGATAAACTCCTGGAGGTTATTTTTTTTTACTTCACTTCACTGATGAATTGAAATCAGTCATATGTCACAGCACTGGACACTGGTTGGTACAAAATATTGGCTATGACTGACCAGAGTGGAAAGAGAAGCATTTGAATTGTGCCACACCC
>NW_011378834.1:0-511 GCF_000754665.1 Bison bison bison
ACACAAATCAATCCCACCCCAGCATTGCTGCTGCTGCTGCTGCTGCTGCTAAGTCGCTTCAGTCGTGTCCGACTCTGCGCAACCCAATAGACAGCAGCCCGCCAGGCTCCGCCATCCCTGGGATTCTCCAGGCAAGAACACTGGAGTGGGTTGCTGTTTCCTTTTCCACACCCCAGCATTACTGATTGGCAAGTCTTTCTCTTCTATTACCCTGGACTATCAACTTTCTTAAATTTAATTTAAAAGTAATTAATTTCTTAATTTTTTTTTTTATTAGTCTGTGTACAGCCCGACTTATTATCATTACTAGGGCCGTGAAGGGTTAGGCGTTGGTAGTATCAGTGGTTCGTCTGAAAGTAGTCTGAAGGGAGGCATCTGAGTTACGTTTTACTAGTTCTAATTGATAGTCCTAGATGCTGGCATAGCATTGGGCAGTATATTAATTATGATACATTGTTCATATGAAGAGCTCGGATTTATGGAGCAGTTATTAGTTCCAGGCGCTGTGCTT
>NW_011378835.1:0-510 GCF_000754665.1 Bison bison bison
TGCAGATGCAAATGCTAAAATGGGACAGGAAAAAGCAGCCATTCATCAAACACATAGATTTTGGAATGTAATTACTTTTTAAATATTTTCCATAATTATTATTCTGTTACAGATGTCATTTTCCCTTCACTTACACTAGAGATTTTTGCAACATTTATAGTAAATTGTAAAATTCTTAGATTAACTTAGAGCTTGAAGAGTTTGTGAACTCATTTATTATAGGCCTATTTTTCTCATGACCTCATTTTTAAATGATTGTTTAAGAATTTAGTAGCAAGAATTAAAAATTTTGAATTGACCATTCCTGGGGAAAATGAAAGTATGTTATTTGGTTATCAGAGATGCTTAATTCTTAGCATACTTTTCATGAAGAGTGTAGTAATCTGTTAATTGCCAATCTTTAGATTTAGTATAAAGAAGCTCATGCAAGAAAGAGGAACATTAAAAATAGAATGTGGATGATAATAAGTGCTCTAGATGCAGTCTGAATTTTTCTGTTTGTTTCATAAA
>NW_011378836.1:0-1048 GCF_000754665.1 Bison bison bison
GTGGCTCCCCCGTCATCGCAAGATGAAGCCCTTTCCCGCTACAGCGCCTCAGGAGAAGTCCCACGTTAGGAATTGGAGGTCGAAAGGGCACTTGGCACCCTTGATGCGACCCACAAAGTTCCCCGAAATCCCGGTCTCCCTCGAGAGGAACACTGAGGTTTTCCGGCACCCCCTCCTCTGAGCCCTTTCTCCCCTCCTGATCTGGACAGGAGGGTCGACTCCCCTGCTTTGTCTGCAAGGGGTTCCCGACCTTCCGGTCGCACCTCAGGATGAGGCCGGTCTCACGAAGACATTCCAGACGTGGCCTCGTGGGTGGTTCCACGTTCCGTAGGACCCCGATTTCCCGGTCCCCTCTTGAGAAGAACCCGATGCCCGGACACCTCTCCGAACTCCACCCTGTGAATGAAGTCCACACGAAGGGGCAGTTTTTCCGTGCATCGTTCAGGAAAAACCCCAGGTTCCAAATACAGCTCGACAAGCGGCCTCTCTCCCCGGGGACATCTCGAGAGGCAAGCGGAGTTCCATGCCTCAACCCAAGACGAGGCCTGACTCTCCTGTCCCCAGTCTGCAGGGACCCTGCGATCGGAGTCTGAAATCAGAGGTACCCTGAGGGTCCTGCCTCAACTGGAGATGAGGCCCTCTTCCAATGCACCAAACCCAGGCGAGTCCCGAGAGGCCCCTCTCACCACCAGTTTCCCTGGCTTCTCAGAGCCACCATGAGAAGCCCCCTGAGGTCACCTGCACAAGTCGAGGGAACCCAGGGTTTCCTGCCTCAACCCGAGAAAGACCTCGTGAGACCTTCTTCAACACGTCTCGAGGCCAGACTTCCCCTACCATGGCTCGGGAGCAGTGACGCGCTCCCCCTGCCACTCGCATGGAACCCGACTTCCCGGCGCCCCACGAGAGGCTCACTGACCTCGCCGTCGTACCTCGTGAGAAACCGCACACTGGGGCCCCGCTCGAGAACAACCCCGGAGATTCCCCCCGTATCGAGAGATCGAGGGCCTTCGTCTCCTGCCATGGCCTAGAGACCCAATCTCGCGACCTC
>NW_011378837.1:0-1100 GCF_000754665.1 Bison bison bison
GTGAGCTCCAAGAGATACCCGTCGGGACGCGAGAGCAGAGCGGGGTTCTTTGCTTCCACTCGACATGAATGCCTGTCTCCCCGGGTGTGTCTGGAATGCAACCCTGAGATCCCTGTCGCCCCTGGAGAGGAACATTGGCTTCAGCACAGAAGCCTAGATGAGGTCTATTGGCCCTGCAGTCACTCGAGAGCAATCCCCAGCTTTCCTTCGCAACTCGAATGGAAGATTGGACTTCCCTGGGCCAACACAAGAGGCATCCTGAATTCCCCGTCGTAATTCGAGAATCCTGCTACACCTCGAGAAAAAACACGTGGTTCCCCCGTCACCGCAAGATGTAGCCCTGTGCCGCTACAGCGTCTCAGGAGAAGTCCCACTTTAGGAATTGGAGTTCGAAACGGTACTTGTCACCCTTGATGCGACCCACAAAGCCGCCCCGACATCCCGGTCTCCCTCGAGAGGAACACCGAAGTTTTCCGGCACCACTTCCTCTGAGCCTCTTCTACCCTCCTGATCTGGACAGGAGGGTCGACTCCTCTGCTTTGTCTGGAAGGGGTTCCCGACCTTCCGGTCGCACCTCAGGATGAGGCCGGTCTCACGACGACATTCCAGACGTGGCCTCGTGGGTGGTTCCACATACCGAAGGACCCCGATTTCCCGGTCCCCTCTTGATAAGAACCCGATGCCCGGACACCTCTTCGAACTCCACCCTGTGAATGAAATCAACACGAAGGGATAGTGACTCGCCCGTGCATCATCGGGAAAACACCCCCAGGTTCCAAATACCGCTCGACAAGTGGCCTGTCTCCCCGGGAACACCTCGAGAGGCAAGCGGAGTTCCATGCCTCAACACAAGACGAGGCCTGACTCTCCTTTCCCAAGTCTGCAGGGACCTGGCGATCGGAGTCTGAAATCAGAGGAACCCTGAGGTTCCTGCCTCAACTGGAGATGAGGCCCTCTTCCAATGCACCAAACCCAGTGGAGTGCCGAGAGGCCCCTCCCACCTGCCACTTTCCCGACTTCTCAGAGCCACCATGAGAAGCCCCCTGACGGTCACCTGCACAAGTCGAGGGACCCCAGGGTGTCCTGCCTTAACCCGAGAC
>NW_011378838.1:0-569 GCF_000754665.1 Bison bison bison
ATTGAAAGGAACATTTTAAATCTAACCCCTCTGTTACTATTTTAGCTTGCTTGGCAGTTTTATCCACACTCTTGTAACTAATGCACATGATTGTTCACAACACCCCAAGCATAACCATCGAGTGAATAAAAAAGAAAGCTTTATTAGAATAACACTGCATTGTTGAGGCAATGTTTGCTATCGAGTTTCCTTGTCCTTTACCCAATGTGCACCTGTAAGTGCATTAGCTAGTATAGTTGGTATGCAAGAAAAACAAGCAGTAGACTTGGTATTAGCAACATAAGACTCTTGAGTTAATAAGTACTTTCTTTGTTGTAATCCACTGCACCTTTGCTCCATGAGAATGTAACTCTGTTTCCTGAGGGGGACTGCAGACTGGAAAGATAAAGGGAAAGCAGGTTTTCAGGTTGACCAACCTTTATCAAGAAAGAGTCAACAAAATGTTAACAGGTCACAGGGCCAGAAGATAATGTACATAACATAAGTACCCGTTTTTGGGGGAAAGTTATGCAAGAAAATGTCCTGGTTTCGATAAAGGTAAAACTGATGGAGTGTTGAGCTGATTCTGC
>NW_011378839.1:0-665 GCF_000754665.1 Bison bison bison
AATTTTTTTAAAAATTGAAGTAACCCTAAATTCAACACTATACTTTAAAAACAGCATGTGCAGATTGAGCCTATTCCTGTTACAGTCACTCTATCTATGTAGCTCTCTATTCATCCTTCTATCTGTATTTGTTATAACAGTGTTCACCAACTGTGGATATTTATAGTATTTCTGTGATCATAAAGTCAGGATGATTTGAACTTAGGTAAAAAAAAAAAGAAGTGGAGAAGGAAATGGCAACCCACCCAGTGTTTTTACCTGGAGAATCTCAGGGACGGGGGAGCCTGGTGGGCTACCGTCTATGGGGTCGCCCAGAGTCGGACACAACTGAAGCGACTTAGCAGCAGCAGCAGCAAAAAAAAAAAAGGGGCACCAAGAGATCGCTCTTTCTCCCCCTCCCTCCATCCCCCTCACTTTTTCCCCCTGCAGAGTCACCTAGGAAAGACCGTGTGAGCACACACTGAAAAGGAGCTCCCAAAGGGAGCTCTCAGCAGACATCCACCCTGTCAACATTGGGTCTCAGGCTTCCAGCCTCCAGAGTGGTGAGAAAACAATTTCTGTAGTCAAAGCCACCAGCCTATGGTATTTGTTATGGCACACCCAGCGCGATAACACAGGGCTCATACCCGAGTTCATATAAACCATGCTGTGACGATTGATGGGTG
>NW_011378840.1:0-930 GCF_000754665.1 Bison bison bison
TAACTCAGTGGTCAATTTTTATTTTTTTTATTTTTAAAAAATTTTATTATTATTATTATTTTAAATTTACAATATTGTATTGGTTTTGCCATATCAACATGAACCCGTCATGGGTGTACACGTATTCCCCATCCTGAACCCTCCTCCCACCTCCCACCCCATACCATTCCTCTGGGTCATTCCAGTGCAGCAGCCCCAAGCCTCCTGTATCCTGCATTCAATCTGGACTGGCGATTCATTTCGAATATGATATTATACATGCTTTAATGCCATTCTCCCAAATCATTCTCCCCTCCCTCTCCCACAGAGTTCAAAAACACTACTCTATACATCTGTGTCTCTTTTGCTGTCTTGCATACAGTGTTGTTGTTACCATCATTCTAAATTCCATATATATGTGTTAGTATACTGTATTGGTGTTTTTCTTTCTGGCTTACTTCAGTCTTTATAAGAGGCTCCAGTTTAATTCACCTCATTAGAACTGATTCAAATATATTCTTTTAAATGGCTGAGTAATACTCCATTGTTTATACATACCATAGCTTTCTGATCCATTCATCTACTGATGGTCATCTAGGTTGCTTCCATGTCCTGTCTATTATAAACAGTGCTTTGATGAACATTGGGATACACATGTCTCTTTCAATTCTGGTTTCCTCAGTGTGTGTGCCCAGCAGTGGGATCACTGGGTTGTATGGCAGTTCTATTTCCTAGGTTTTTTTTTTTTCTTATTTTTTTTAAGGAATCTCCACACTGTTCTCCATAGTGGCTGTATTAATTTGCATTCCCATCAATAGTGTAGGAGGGTTCCCTTTTCTCCACACCCTCTCCAGCATGTATTGCTTGTAGACTTTTGAATTGCAGTCATTCTGACTGGCGTAACATGGTACCTCATTGTGGATTTTGATTTGCATTTGTCTGATAATGAGT
>NW_011378841.1:0-848 GCF_000754665.1 Bison bison bison
GACTGAGCATGCACTGATCATGTGCCGGGAGCCGGGGAGGCATTCCACTCTGGACAAAGGTCATGAGGAAGGAGGCTCGGCATACGCAAATGCGGGATCGAGCCTCAGGAGTCCACCCGGATATTCTCGAGCATCTCCCCCCCGAAAAAACGGGTCTGCCCACTGTATTGCTTTGTGCTCTCACCTCTGATTTCACTGGGGGCTGTCCCCCACCACCATCTCGCGCTCTCTGTCAAAGAGTCAACTTACAGCTCCAATTCATAAAGTTCCTTGTCATTCTTCCCTTTAACTTCCAGCTGAGTCTCCATTTGGAGAGCGGAACCCACCACACTTACTAATTATGCCTGGGCTGCTAAGACCCACTCGAGAAGGTGTCTAGGGTGAGGCACCTTTCGCTATTCGAGAGGGCGCCTGTGGCCTACGTAAGTGGTGCAAACTTCTGGTCTTGAAGTTTGATTGGTCTTCCGCGTAAACCAAGCTACTCAGTCTCTTTTCTCCACCGAATTTTCCTACTGAGCTCTCCTCATACTATTCTTCTTGACATCTCTGATTAGCATATAAATAGTCGCCTAGGCCATCTCTCCTTCGAATACCCTGGATCAGTTCGGGCTGGTCCCCGGCAGGTGGCGACCGAACAGGGACCTCAGGAGGCAATACTCAAAGAGCTGAGCAGACACGAACCACGCAATCAGCAGGCAATAAGCATGGAGCTCAGTAATGACGAATCATGCTGCTCAACTGGCAATAATCAAGCACGTGACCAGGCAGGAATCACGCAGCTCAGCTGGCAATTGTCAAGCAGATGAGCCGACAGGAATCACGCAGCTCAGATGGCAATTGTCATGCAG
>NW_011378842.1:0-874 GCF_000754665.1 Bison bison bison
GAATGTCCCATAAAACTGAGGACATGGAGTACACAGTTTTCCTCTTTGAATCAGATCTCAAGGCTTCTGGCTTAATAGATTTGTACTATCAGTGCATCTCAAATATTCATAAAATGTTTATATGATGACTGCCACACAGATTTGAAGCTGGAACTCCTGTATTGTCATCATCTTAGTAGTGTAGTTGGGGCTTTGGGACATTTTAAAGGTATTATGTTAACGAAGTATGTGGGCTATGTTTATAACTTCCTTCTATTTTTAACTGTCTGTCAGATACTCTTGGGAGGGGGAAATCAATGTCGATCATGTGGGAATAGAATTATAGATTTCATCCTTAGGTTCTTTGATGCCTAAGAGTATTCTTTGTTATTGGTGAGTGTCCAGCCTCCTGTAGGAAGGTAGTATCCTATTATAGGAAGGCCTGGTTGAAACTTCAGGCATCTACTGAGCCTTCTCTGGCACTGCCATATTAGCAGGTTTGTGTTTTGTTATTGCCAGACATAATAAACATCTAAGGTCCCATTAAATTTTTGCTAGGTGATTGGGAGAGTACCATAGTTTGTACAAAAGTTAGGATGGAGTAGCTTGGTTATTACTGAAATGCTTTCAACTTCTGAAACTCAGCCAGTTGTCTTGAGCTTTTTGGCATTTATTATTATTATTATGTTTATTTTTTACTTTACAATATTGTATTGGTTTTGCCATACATCAACATGTGTCTGCCAAGGGTGTACATGTGTTCCCCATCCTGAACCCTCCTTCTAGTTCCCTCCCATACCATCCCAGTGGTCATCCCAGTGCACCAGCCCCAAGCTTCCTGTATCCTGCATCAAACCTGGACTGGCAATTCATTTCTTACATGATATTATACATG
>NW_011378843.1:0-785 GCF_000754665.1 Bison bison bison
AGATGAGGTCTATTGGCCCTGCAGTCACTCGAGAGCAATCCCCAGCTTTCCTTCGCGTCTTGAATGGAAGATTGGACTTCCCTGGGTCAACACAAGGGGCATCCTGAATTCCCCGTCGTAACTCGAGAATCCCGCCGCAACTCGAGAAAAACCACGTGGTTCCCCCGTCATCGCAATATGAAGGCCTTTCCCGCTACAGCGTCTCAGGAGAAGTCCCACGTTAGGAATTGGAGGTCGAAACGGGTGGGCACCCTTGATGCGACCCACAAAGTTCCCGACATCCAGGTCTCCCTGGAGAGGAACACCGAGGTTTTCCAGCACCACTTCCTCTGAGCCCCTTCTATCCTCCTGATCTGGACAGGAGGGTCGACTCCCCTGCTTTGTCTGGAAGGGGTTCCCGACCTACCGGTCGCACCTCAGGATGAGGCCGGTCTTTCAACCACATTCCAGACGTGGCCTGGTGGGTGGTTCAACATTCCGAAGGACCCCAATTTCCCGGTCCCCTCTTGATAAGTTCGCGATGCCCGGACACCTCTTCGAACTCCACCCTGTGAATGAAGTCAACACGAAGGGGCCGTGACTCGCCCTTGCATCGTCCGGAAAACCCCCAGGTTCTAAATACAGCTCGACAAGGGGCCTCTCTCCCCGGGGACACCTCGACGGGCAAGCGGAGTTCCATGCCTCAACCCAAGAAGAGGCCTGACTCTCGTGTCCCAAGTCTGCAGGGACCGTGCCATCGGAGTCTGAAATCAGAGGAACCCTGAGGTTCCTGCCTCAACTGGAGA
>NW_011378844.1:0-1255 GCF_000754665.1 Bison bison bison
GAAAACTGGTCAACCAACTACTTGTAAAAGAATGAGATTAGAACACTTTCTAACACCCTACACACAAAAAGACATAAAATGGATTAAAGATCTAAATGTAAGATCAGAAACTATAAAACTTCTAGAGGAGAACATAGGCAAAACACTCTCCGACACAAATCACAGCAGGATCCTCTATGACCCACCTCCCAGAATATTGGAAATAAAAACAAAAATAAACAAATGGGACCTAATTAAACTTAAAACCTTCTGCAGAACAAAGGAAACTACTAGCAAGGTGAAAAGACAGCCTTGAATGGGAGAAAATATAGCAAATGAAGCAACTGACAAACAACTAATCTCAAAAATATAGAAGCAAACTCTTGCAGTGCAATTCCAGAAAAATAAATGACCCAATAAAAAAATGGGCAAAAAAACTAAATAGACTTTTCTCCAAAGAAGACATACAGATAGGCTAACAAACACATGAAAAAGATGTTCAACATCACTCATTATCAGAGAAGTGCAAAATCAAAACCACAATGACATACCATTTCACACCAGTCAGAATGGCTATGATCCAAACACCTACAAGCAATACATGCTGGAGAGGGTGTGGAGAAAAGGGAACCCTCTTACACTGTTCGTGGGAATGCAAACTAGTACAGCCACTATGGAGAACAGTGTGGAGATTCCTTAAAAAACTGGAAATAGAATGGTCATACGACCCAGCGACCCCACTGCTGGGCATACACACCGAGGAAACCAGAATTGAAAGAGACACGTGTACCCCAATGTTCATTGCAACACTATTTATAATAGCCAGGACATGGAAGCAACCTGGATGACTGTCAGCAGACCAATGGATAAGAAAGTTGTGGTACATATACACAATGGAGTATTACTCAGCCATTAAAAATACTACATTTGAATCAGTTCTAATGAGGTGGATGAACTGGAGCCTATTATATAGAGTGAAGTAAGCCAGAAAGAAAAATACCAATACAGCATACACATGCATATACATCGAATTTAGAAAAATGGTAATGACAACCGTGTAAGCGAGACAGCAAAAGTGACACAGAGGTATAGGACAGTCTTTTGGACTCTGTGGGAGAGGGAGAGGGTGGGATGATTTGGGACAATGCCACTGAAACATGTTTAATATCACATATGAAATGAATCACCAGTCAAGGTTTCATGCATGATACTGAATGCTTGGGGCTGGTGCACTGGGATGACCCAGAAGGATGGATGACCCAGAAGGGTAGGGTGG
>NW_011378845.1:0-673 GCF_000754665.1 Bison bison bison
CGACCGCCGCCCGGGTTCACCCCGCCCCTGGTGCGATCCCAGCGCGTTTCCAGCAGCAGTGGCCACCCCCGGGAGCACAACTGGGACCGCCCCCCATCCCCGCCGTCGACCCGGTTCCCGACCCGTCGTCCGCCCGGCTTCGCCCCGCCCCGGGCGCGCTCCCGGTGCGCTGCCCACCTTCACCACGGGCTCCCGGTGAGCCCCGCCCCCACGCCCGGTTCCAGGAGAGCCTCTGGGACCTCGCTCCCGCCGCCCGGTGAAACGGGAGGACAATCCATCCAGCCCACAGAGGCAATCCAAGCTGTCTAGAACTCAGGGATCCAACGAGGGCTACGGAAAGGAAAGATGACCTGACCTAGGAGGGCCATGATATCTCTAGAACCGGACAAAGTTGGTTTCCAAGGAAACTTGATTCCTTGGAACCCGGAAAGCTGGTTCTTTTCATATGCAATTCCAAACCATGAGCTCCTTACCAAAGCCTGCCTGGCCGCCAGCCCCACCCCCACTCCCCAGAAAAAACGGCTCAAAGAAATCTTTTCCATCTCAGGCGGAAAACTGGAACGATGTCTTGTCTTGTCTGTCTGGATTGATGTCTGTGTCAGTGTGAGCCTTGTGATTTTTGATAATAGTGCTCAAGTTCTGAGTTCTTATTTCAATGGTCTCAAGTACAAGG
>NW_011378846.1:0-511 GCF_000754665.1 Bison bison bison
CTCTCCAGATCCCAGTGCATCCTTTTCCCTGTTCTCTGGTCCAGAAAGTTAGCCTTCAGAGAGAAGTGACAAGAAAAAGAAAATGGTGTTTTTGGATAGTATGGGCCTTTTTTCCTGTTCTGGAGATGGCTTTTCTCTTGGGTTTTTGGTAGCTGAAGTGGCACCAGTGGCTCGACCTTTAACACTTAGCAGGGCCTGGGAAGATCAGGGGGAGCAGGAATTTTTCTTCCCTCACCCCAGCCTCCCCCCAGTAGCAGGGAAGATTCCTTTTACCTACGTCTTTTGGGTGGCCTGAAGGGGACTTTCCCTTCAGTGCTTTTGATTGTAGTATGGGCTTCCCTGGTGGCTCAGAGGGTAAAGCGTCTGCCCACAATGTCGGGAGACCTGGGTTCGATCCCTGGGTCAGGAAGATCCTGTGGAGAAGGCAGTGGCAACCCACTCCAGTACTTTTGCCTGGTAACATCCCATGGATGGAGGAGCTTGGTAGGCTACAGTCCCTGGGGTTGCAAAG
>NW_011378847.1:0-752 GCF_000754665.1 Bison bison bison
ACTTCCACTTTTAGTTCCTTCGGGAACCTCCATATTCTTTTCCATACCGGCTCTACCCACGCCCATTCCTACTCACCGTGGAGGAGAGTTCCCTTTGCTCCACATCTTCTCCAGCATCGGTTATTGACAGACATCGCAGTGAGGCCCAGTCGGACTCATGTGAAGTGGTCCCTCCTTGGAGTTTGGAGTTGAGCCTCTCCAATCATTAGTGACGTGGAGCAAGATGACCTTTTGGAAATGCAGATGCAATGCTGTCACCTCCCTGCTCCAACGGCTCTCGTATTTTCCCAGCATATTGAAGATACGACCACTTCCCTTCAGGCTTGCTCCTCACGTTCTTCTCTGATGTCTTTTGCCTGGAATGCCCTCTGCACTCTTTGGCTTCCATCCCATAGGGCATTTTTCGTTTCTTGATGTCCTAAGTTTCCCTGGTCACATAGCCTTCCAAGATGCTATTTTCCCTGCCTGAAATTCTTCCTGCATCTCAACCCTGGTTTACCTAGGTTCAACCTATGGACCTCAACGAAATGGTGCCTCTGGAAAGCCTTCCCTGACACCCAGGTTTTGTGGTGAGGGAAGAGGCCCCTCTATAGGTTCTCAAAGGATCTGCCTGTGATGTATCATTAGAGTCGTCTCAGTGAAAGCAGGAACTCTGTGTCTTCTTCTCTCCGTCCTTCTATTCCCTGAAACTTATTACATGCCTCCTAGCTCATCGTAGGTGCTCAGTTATTTACTTAGTGTGTGAAAGACAG
>NW_011378849.1:0-518 GCF_000754665.1 Bison bison bison
CACAGTATTCCCTTCCTTTTCATACACAAAAAGGAAAAAAAAGAATCTGACAATTAAGATGCCCAAGGGCAAGTGGTTTCATCAAACTCTCCTTTAAGGCCTTAAGGATCATGTCCTTTTTCTGTAAAATTCAGTTAGGCTCGTTATTTTTAAGTAAAACTTATAGAGATTTGGCCATGAGAGAGATATTTGCAATCTGGTTTTGGCAATAACCAAATAGAAAACCTCAATAGCTGACACTTAAGTTTGGATTTGGGGAAACTTATGATACTTTGAAGCCTATCTGAATGTAGGTGCACCCCTTGTTTGGATATTAGATGTTCTAAATGTCAAACCTGGGTTTATTGCAATTTGTTTTTGAAGACTTTATGTCCCTTTAAGGTTAAAAGCTTTAGCAAATGGATGATGTCTTTCTGTGAGGAAGCTTGAGAAGGAAAGACAAAAAAGACAAATAATCCACATACTGCAAGAAACTAGAACCTCTAGGGATCTTATGTCCTCCCAGATCAGCCTTCAGG
>NW_011378850.1:0-1232 GCF_000754665.1 Bison bison bison
AAATTGGCTTTTTTGTCATTGCCAGTTCTGGCTTGATGGGACTGGTGCTCTTTGTGGTTTTGATGGCCTCCTACACTTTGATTCTGTATAATGTGTGCACATATTCTGCAGAAAGCCACCATAAAGCACTTTCCACCTGTAGTTCCCACATCACAGTCCGTGATCCTCTTTTTCACACCTGTCATCTTTGTTTACATTAGACCTGCCACAACATTACCAGAAGATAAAGTGTTTACGCTCTTCTACACAATTATTGTCCCCATGCTCAACCCGCTTATCTACACACTTGAAACATGGAGATGAAAATTCCATAAGAAGAGTTTGGTGCAATAAAAGGTTCTGGGAAGGGACTTAATGATCTGAAGGTCATTCGTCTGACGCCAGTGACTGTCTTCTCATCACTCCCTCTGTTGCTGATTCTCTCCTGCTAATGGGAAAATCAGTCAGAATGTGTAAAAGCCAAGCCTCCAACAACAGCTTGCCTTCGGTGGTTCCTTCTTTATTTTCCTCTCAATGTGTTTTCCTTGATTTCACTTTTCACTAATAATCCCCTTTGTTTAAAAAAAAGAAAAAGAAAAGAAAACTTTTTACAGAGTAAAAACACACTGAAAAATCTGGAGGGAGAGTGATCCTGCCTGTATTGAAGGCTAAACCTGGGGGAGACTTTGCTCTCAAAATAGTTGGCCTCAAGGTATAAAAGGTAATAATATGTTAAAAGGTAAAGACAGTTGAAGAATCCACCTGCTAATGCAGGAGACACAGGTTCAATCCTTGGGCCAGGAAGATCCTCTGGAGAAGGAAATGGCTACCCACTCCAGTGTTTTTGCCTGGGAAATCCCATGGAGAGAGGAATCTGGTGGGCTACAGCCCATGGGGATGCAAACAGCTGGACATGATTCAGCAACTAAACAAAACAAAAAGGCAGTTATAGGAAAATAAGAACAATCACATACTGCAAACTCCTTTCAGAACTATATACCTAGCCTCCTATCCTACAACTCTAGATTTCTTTTAATCAAATACCTAGAGATCTTTTTGTGTGTATTTGTGAACTGCGATTATTTTACTTAAGTGAAAAGAATATATAGATCTAAATACAACATAGTGTAAAGTCCAGCCTTATAGTCTACATGGCAAGTCTTACAGTCTGAAAAGCAAGTCACTGTGTGATCTGTTTGTGAAGTAACATTGTAAGTATTGGGGAAAATATGTGTGTGTGTGTGTATATATAT
>NW_011378851.1:0-547 GCF_000754665.1 Bison bison bison
GCCCGGCCCCGGTTTGCTAATGGCGGATGCAGGCGTCTGCGCTGCTTCTCTGCTGGGGGAGTTACTGTAGGGCTCGCAATCTGCGAGTTTTAAATTGTTTATTTATTTTTTCTCCCTGTTATGTTGCCCTCTGTGCTTCCAAAGCTCGGCACAGATTCGGCAGTGAGAAGGTTTCCTGATGTTTGGAAACTTCTCTCTTTTTAAGATTCCCTTCCTGGGACAGAACTCCGTCCCTCCCTCTATTGTCTCTTTTTTTTTGTTTTAATATTTTTTCCTACCTCCTTTCGAAGAGTTGGGTTGCTTTTCTGGGTGCCTGATGTCCTCTGCCGGCATTCAGAAGTTGTTTTGTGGAATTTACTCGACGTTTAAATGCTCTTTTGCTGAATTTGTGGGGGAGAAAGTGTTCTCCCCGTCCTACTCCTCCGCCATCTAGGCTCCTCCCTCAAAATCTTTTTGAATGATGATGATGCTCTTGCCATCATTAGACATCAGGTCTCCTGACCTGTTCTTCAACACGTCTATAGAGACTGCATCCAGGTACATGTAC
>NW_011378852.1:0-851 GCF_000754665.1 Bison bison bison
GGAGCTCACTGATCATGGGCTGGTTCCCCTGCGCTGCGGCTGTGCTAGGGAGACCAAACGCACAGGGGAAGCCCGCACAGCACATCCACCTGACTCTAGGCAGGAGGACAGCTCCAGGGAAGGCCCGGTCTGGCAGGCGCTTTCTGGGCACAAACGGAGCAACACTCTGGCTGTGGAGCTGCCTCCCCAAGCCAGGGGCACCGGGACCCTGATTCCCTCCGTGCGGCGCTCAGTCTGGGCGGGGAAGCACCAGCTTGGGAATGCAGCCTGGGGCGCTTCCTTTCCCTCGGAAAGAGCTCTCCCTGCGGGAGGCTTTGGCAGTGTGCACACCCCCAGCCCCTAAGCCCTCTGCAAGGACGCCTGGCTCCTAGGTCCGAAGGGAAGGCGAGAGCTGAGCTGAGGCACCAGTCAGGCACCAGTCACGTCTCCCACACTCCCGCAGCCTGCTCCTTCCCGGGCGCGAACGCTAGAAGCTGGGCAGGGCTGGGGAGGCTCGCCCAGCCCAGAGCAGCCTCTCGGCCGGGGCTCTGTGCTATCGCGCCTGGGCGCAGAGCTGGAGCTCCGCCGGTGTGGAAGCTCACTCGGTCCTTCCCAGTAACAGGCTTGCAAGCACCCGCCGGCAGCCAGCCTCTTCTCTCCCGCGTTCCGGGCATTGGGCTCCAAACCTGGGACCAAAGTACTGCCCGGAGCTCACTGATCATGGGCTGGTTCCCCTGCGCTGCGGCTGTGCTAGGGAGCCCAAACGCACAGGGGAAGCCCGCACAGCACATCCACCTGCCTCTAGGCGGGAGGACAGCTCCAGGGAAGGCCCGGTCTGGCAGGCGCTTTCTGGGCACAAACGGAGCACCACT
>NW_011378853.1:0-685 GCF_000754665.1 Bison bison bison
TTACACGTCTCGAGGCCAGGTTCCCCTACCATGACTCCGAGAGCAATGACGCGCTCCCCCTCGCCACTCGCATGGAGACCCGACTTCCCTGGCGCCCCACGAGAGGCTCACTGACCTCGCCGTCGTACCTCGTGAGAAACCGCACCCTGGGGCCGCCGCTCGAGAACCACCCCGAGACTCCCCCGTCATCGCGGATATGAGGGCCTTCGTCTCCTGCATGGCCTAGAGGCCAGCCTCGCGACCTCTCTCCAAACGCCACAGGAGGCTTGAATCCTTTTAGTCCACACAGTGAGCTTCAAGAGATACCCGTCGCGACTCGAGAGCAGAGCTGGGTTCTTTGCTTCCACTCGACATGAATGCCTGTCTCACCGGGTGCGTCTGGATAGCAACCCCGAGATCCCGGTCGCCCCTGGAGAGGAACATTGGCTTCTGGACACAAGCCTAGATGAGGTCTATTGGCCCTGCAGTCACTCGAGAGCAATCCCCAGCTTTCCTTCGCAACTCGAATGGAAGATTGGACTTCCCTGGGCCAACACAAGAGGCATCCCGAATTCCCCGTCGTAACTCGAGAATCCCGCCGCAACTCGAGAAAAACCACGTGGTTCCCCCGTCATCGTAAGATGAAGCCCTTTCCGCTACAGCGTCTCAGGAGAAGTCCCACGTTAGGAATTGGAGGTCGAAACGG
>NW_011378855.1:0-700 GCF_000754665.1 Bison bison bison
GGGGGATTTTTTGACAACTAAGATATGTGGGATCTTAGTTCCCAACTAGAGATCAAACCCACACTCTCTCCATTGGAAGGCAACGTCTTAACCATTGGCCCACCAGAGAAGTCCCAGGCCAACTGATTTTTGACAAAAGTGTAAAAGCAATTCAATGGAGAAAGGCAACTCTTTTTCAGAAATAATTCTGAAGCAGTCAGACCAAAGCTGGAGCGATATGCCAAAGCTGAGCTTCACCTGTGTCTCCTCCTTCCTAGTGGTTACAGACCCCATATCAACGGGAACTCAAAATGGACTCTAGATTTAAGTGTAAAACATAAAATTATGCAACTTTTAGAAAAAAACATAAGACATCTTAGGGGTCCATGTCTGGGTAAAGAATTAGACTTGACATCAAAAGCACAAAAAGAAAAAATCGATAAACTGGACTTCATACAAAATTAAAAAGATTTGCCTTGTGAAAGACCATGTGAAAGAGGATGAAAAGCCAAGCCACATACTACAGACACGCCACATACGACAGACATGCCACATACATACTACAGACACACCACATACGACAGACACACTACATACTACAGACACGCCACATACTACAGACACGCCACATACACAGCAGCCACATACTACAGCACGCCACATACATACACAGACACGCCACATACACAGCCAAGCCACATACATACGACAGACACGCCAC
>NW_011378856.1:0-540 GCF_000754665.1 Bison bison bison
AGGCAAGCGGAGTTCCGTGCCTCAACCCAAGACGAGGCCTGACTCTCCTGTCCCCAGTCTGCAGGGACCCTGCGATCGGAGTCTGAAATCAGAGGTACCCTGCGGTTCCTGCCTCAACTGGAGAGGAGGCCCTCTTCCAATGCACCAAACCCAGTGGGGTCCCGAGAGGCCCCTCCTACCTCCAGTTTCCCTGGCTTCTCAGAGCCACCATGATAAGCCCCCTGAGGTCACCTGCACAAGTCGAGGGAACCCAGGGTTTCCTGCCTTAACCCGAGAAAAACCTCGAGAGACCTTCTTCAACGCGTCTCGAGGCCAGATTCCCCTACCATGGCTCGGGAGCAGTGACGCGCTCCCCCTCGCCACTCGCATGGAGACCCGACTTCCCTGGCGTCCCACGAGAGGCTTACTGACCTCGCCGTCGTACCTCGTGAGAAACCGCACACTGGGGCCCCGCTCGAGAACAACCGCGAGATTCCCCCGTTTCGAGAGATGAGGGCCTTCGTCTCCTGCATGGCCTAGAGACCAATCTCGCGACCTCTC
>NW_011378857.1:0-876 GCF_000754665.1 Bison bison bison
GGCTCAGAAAGCCCAGAGGCTGGACTTAACGGAGACTTTACATCAGGTAGTATAGATAAAAAGAATACAAGAAACAATATAATTGTCAAGAATATTTCACTAGAGAATCAGGATATACAGATTATTTAAAAGAAAACCAGTGGACATGAAAAGTGGAGTGGTTGACTTCAAACTGTCACGGTAAATCACTAATAGAACAACAACAAAATCAACAAGGAAACAAAAGACTGAAACTTTACAAATGAGAAAGTCTTAGGTATTTACAGAAAACATGACCTGATAACAGAATAGAGAGAAACAGCAATTATTTCACTCAAAATTTAATTAAGCACAAGTGATGGGTTTGACCCAGAAATCTAAAGGATTTCTATTTCACAAGTCATATTTCAAACATTAAGACCATATTGGGCAACTACCAAGTATTTCTGTAAATATTTATTTCAGATTTATAACTTACACTTAAAAAGACCTAGTCTATATCTTAGCTTTGTCATATGAGCCAAAAAAAAAAACCACATTTTTTGGAGATAGAGGTTTTGCCTTATTTAATTGCATCATCTACAACAGTGGTTTCTCAAACTTGGATCTGAGATCTTTAAATTTAAAAATCATAACTGAGAACCCAATATAAACTTACTATTTTTTTTTCTTTTGATGAAAGAGAATACTAATGAAAATCACTGTCATATGCTGCTGTTCTTATTTCAGCAAAGGTCTCATTTCAAAAAATATTTAAAAAACAAAACTGTAGGGAGTCCTCTGGTGGTCCAAAGATTAGGACTCAGGGCTTTCACAGCAGTATTCTGGATTCAATCCCTGACTGGGGATCTAAGATCCCACAAGCTGCAGTAATATACAAAAATTAAATTAAAAAAA
>NW_011378858.1:0-501 GCF_000754665.1 Bison bison bison
ATGGGGTCACAAGAGTTGGACGCGACTAACACGTTAGCCACTGAAGAACAAAAGGGAGGGGACCCTGAGAGTAGGGCAGAATGTCCTCAGCTCCCGCAGCGCCTCTGTTCTCGCAGTCCTCCTTTGCTCCTCCCCCTCATTTGAACGCCCAGAACTACAGCTCAGGGAGTGGAGCGCTCCTTCACATACAACATTTAAGGGGGCACCAAAAACCCAAACAGAACCAGAAACCAGAACACACGATACATCGATGAGATGTTTTTAAAAATAAAGATCAATGTAAAAAGTTCATTATGAACAAAAAACATCAAAATCTTAGAGACAAGATCTGGCTACTTTATTAAACCAAGAAGTGACTGAGCAGCAAGACTGAACTTCACAACCTTGAGAACCTACAGTCCAGAAGACAGTTGCAGATTCGAAGCATCTGATTATCGGCGAGCGCTCTAAAGTGACTACTTTTGTTTTGTAGCCAGTTATCTGTGAGGAGCTAAATTTGAG
>NW_011378859.1:0-939 GCF_000754665.1 Bison bison bison
AAAAAAACGACATTGCTTAGCTCAAGGTTTGTCTGGGAAATCTTACACATCAGGAGATGGCTCCAAGGTGGATTTCTACAAAGAACATCCATGCAAAGGACAAGCCTGCACAGCTCTGGCACATCTGCCCCTCCCCCCCTCACAGCCAGCAGCATTTCCAAGTGACCTCCTAAGGCCTTCGCCAAACTACAGGGGCACCTCTGGGCTTCCTGTTTCCCTCATTTTTCGGAATCTTTTACTAAAAAAAAAGAAAAACAAAACACAAATTAAAAAAAAAAAACCCGACAAATTTCTTCGTAGAATGCCACAGTGGAAGGAAAACAGGCCTTCAATATTAAGACCTAAATTTGCAAAAAACTTGGAGCTTGGTGTTTTGTTTTGTTTGAATCAAACCACCACATCATTTACAATTTTTACACGTTCTAATTATTCGGTTCCAAAACACCAAACTTGTACTGCACACGGTCCCCATGGAAAGGCCCCCTCAGCAGGACAGCCACAGATGCTGCCATGAAAGGGCAGCAGGGTGCCCTCCTCCCTTGTTTGCTGCCTGGGCGGCCACCGGGTTTTGAAACCCATGCACCCTACTAAGTTTCTAGGGTGCAATTCGTGGACCCTTCCCTTTCCCATCCCAGCAGGTGGTCAAGGGCCCGCTGGCCTCCAAAGTGCCAGAAGCAGGGCTGGGCCAGCCGGCCAGAGTTCAGGTTCTGGCCCTTGGACTTGCAGCGGACACTAGGCTGCTTGGGAAAACCGCGCGGCTCTGACCTTTCAAGCAAAAGGGGTGAGCGGTCAAGGCCTTGAGCCCAAAGGCGAGGCCTTTCTGCGACCGCCAGGTTGTGCCGACAGAGGGCGGACTACGTGGTTCCCTGCTCCACGCAGTCCCAAGTTCCCTGACCTGTGTCCGCACCCCTCCGCCGCGCCCACTGGATGCCGATCCTT
>NW_011378860.1:0-519 GCF_000754665.1 Bison bison bison
AGAACTAGACCAGTTCAGGACAGGGACCGAGATGCAGCATCAGGAGTATTGGCTGGGGGTAGGATCCCGGACAGGTTCAGCGCCGGGACCAAGATGCGGGCTCAGCAGTGTTCCCCGGGTGATTGAACGAGGGCACGGCCCATCCTGTCTCTGTGCAGGGACCGAGATGCGCCCTCAGGAGGGTTTCTCGAGGTCTGACCGTGGGCAGCACGCACACGGCTTCAGGGCAGAGAGCGAGAGGTGGCCTCGGGAGGACGTGTTGAGGTAGCTCCCAAGGGCAGGACCTCGACTGGTTCAGCGCAGCGCCCGAGGGGTAGGCACAGGCGCATTTGCCGGTGTCTTCAGCAAGTGCTCTCCGGAGCCGCGGCCGGTGCAGGGAAGGAGATGTTGGCTCGGGGGCGTTGGACGGCGCCGTGCACCAGGGGAGGCCCCAGGCTAGGTGCGTGCCGGGGCCGCGAGGCAAGCTCAGGAGGGTCTGGCGGGGGACTGACGCCGAGCGGGACCTAGCCTCGCCCGTGC
>NW_011378861.1:0-969 GCF_000754665.1 Bison bison bison
TCATCTAAATGCCTTCATAGGAGAACAAATAAATAATTATGGCATAGTCATAGAATGAACAGTGGACACCAGTTAGAGTGAATGTTCTAGTACTACATATGTCAACGAAGACCTTAATAAATTTGAATAAACTTAATAATGCTGCACTCACAGAAAGTAAGCTGTAGAAAGATATGATTACCTCTGGGGAGGTAAGAAGGAGAATGGGATTAATGAAAGCCTTGACTTATATACCAGGAATATTTCATACAATTTCTTCAAAGAGAAGGAAGACATATTCAACTTCTGTGTTGAGTGCCACGTTGATACAAGTAAAATGAACACTCAAAAGTATCCATAGGATTCAGCAACATGGATGTCATTGGTAGTCTAAGGAGCAAGTATACGTTACTTTGCTGACAAAGGTCCTTATAATCAATCGAAGCTGTAGTTTTTTCCAGTAGTCATGTATGGATGTGAGACTTGGACCATAAAGAAGGCTGAGCATCGAAGACTTGATGCCTTTGAATTGTGGTGCTGGAGAAGACTCCTGAAATCCCTCAGACTGCAAAGAGATCAAACCAGCCGATCCTAAAGGAAATCAACCCTGAATATTCATTGGAAAGACTGATGCTGAAGCTGGTGCTCTAATTTTTTCCCACTTGATGTGAAGAGCCAACTCATTGGAAAAGACCCTGATGCTGGGAAAGATTGAAGGCAAAAGGAGAAGAGGGCAGCAGAGGATGAGATGGTTGAATGGCATCACCGATTCAATGGACATGAACTTGGGTGAACTCTGGGGCATGATGAGGGACAGTGAGGGCTGGGGACAGTCCAGGGGTCACAAAGAGTTGGACACAACTTAGTGACTGAACAACAACAACAATACATGAGTATTGGATATTGGTAATCTATTGCTGTATACCAAATTACGTCAGTATTTTATAGCTTAAAAATTGTTGACTAAAGCCATCCCAAAGAAAAAGAAAT
>NW_011378862.1:0-761 GCF_000754665.1 Bison bison bison
ATTCCAAACCAGGAGCTCCTTCCCAAAGCCTGCCTGGCCGCCAGCCCCACCCCCCACTCCCCAGAAAAAAAACGGCTCAAAGAAATCTTTTCCATCTCAGGCGGAAAACTGGAAGATGTCTTGTCTTGTCTGTCTGGATTGATGTATGTGTCAGTGTGAGCCTTGTGATTTTTGATAATAGTGCTCAAGTTCTGAGTTCTTATTTCAATGGTCTCAAGACAAGGCAGCCCTTGGCCAACGAAACTGCTTCCAATACAAGAAAACATTGACCTCAGTGAATGTCAGAGTCCCGTGAACTGGGAACTAGTCAATATTAAATATCTAGTAGTTTTGGTTTTGCTCCTCTACTGTAGGCATGTCTAAGAGTCATCCACATTAAGCACAAAATGTTCATAGGGCCTCGGTTTGTTCTAAGGTAAAAATTGCTATATCGTTATATCTGTCACAAGCTTGTCAACAAGAAAGTAGCTCGAAAGAACAGGAAGAAAACGAAAAATTAAATGTGATATGAGCTTTTAGATAAACTATGAACACTAATTACACTCTACAATATCTGCCTATGAGAGTCTTGATTGAAGGCAGAGGAGAAGGGGCGACAGAGGATAAGATGGTTGGATGGCATCACTGATTCGATGGACATGAGTTTGAGCAAGCCCCTGGAGCTGGTGATGGACACGGAAGCCCAGCGTCCTGCAGGCCACGGGGTCCCAAAGAGTCAGACACGACTGAGCCACTGAACGGAACTGAACTTACAATCGTTT
>NW_011378863.1:0-860 GCF_000754665.1 Bison bison bison
CCCGTCGCGACTCGAGAGCAGAGCGGGGTTCTTTGCTTCCACTCGAGATGAATGCCTGTCTCCCCTGGCGCTTCCGGAATGCAACCTCGAGATCCCTCTCGGCCCTGGAGAGGAATATTGACTTCTGGACACAAGCCTAGATGAGGTCTATTGGCCCTGCAGTCACTCGAGAGCAATCCCCAGCTTTCCTTCGCAACTCGAATGGAAGATTGGACTTCCCTGGGCCAACCAAGAGGCATCCTGAATTCCCCGTCGTAACTCGAGAATCCCGCCGCAACTCGAGAAAAACCACGTGGTTCCCCCATCATTCGCAAGATGAAGCCCTTTCCCCCTACAGCGTCTCAGGAGAAGTCCCACGTTAGGAAATGGAGGTCGAAACGGTACTTGCCACCCTTGATGCGATCCACAGAGTTCCCCGACATCCCAGTCTACCTGGAGAGGAACACCGAAGTTTTCTGGCACCCTTCCTCTGAGCCCCTTCTACCCTCCTGATCTCGATAGGAGGGTCGACTCCCCTGCTTTGTCGGGAAGGGGTTCCCGACCTTCCGGTCGCACCTCAGGATGAGGCCGGTCTCACGACGACATTCCAGACGTGGCCTCGTGAGTGCTTCCACATTGTGAAGGATCCCGATTTCCCGGTCCCCTCTTGATAAGAACCCGATGCCCGGACACCTCTCCGAACTCCACCCTGTGAATGAAGTCAACACGAAGGGGCAGTGACTCGCCCATGCATCGTCCGGAAAAACCCCAGGATCCAAACACAGCTAGACAAGTGGCCTCTCTCCCCGGGGACACCTCGAGAGGCAAGCGGAGTTCCATGCCTCAACCCAAGACGAGGCCTGACTCTCCTGTCCCCAGTC
>NW_011378863.1:3912-4405 GCF_000754665.1 Bison bison bison
AAAGGCCCCCTCAGCAGGACAGCCACAGATGCTGCCATGAAATGGCAGCAGGGTGCCCTCCTCCTTGTTTTCTGCCTGGGAGGCCACCGGGTTTTTGAAACCCATGCACCCTACTAATTTTCAAGGGTGCAATTCGTGGACCCTTCCCTTTCCCATCCCAGCAGGTGGTCAAGGGCCCGCTGGCCTCCAAAGTGCCAGAAGCAGGGCTGGGCCAGCCGGCCAGAGTTCAGGGTTCTGGCCCTTGGACTTGCAGCGGACACTAGGCTGCTTGGGAAAACCGCGCGGCTCTGACCTTTCAGCAAAGGGATGGAGCGGTAAAGGCCTTGAGCCCAAAGGCGAGGCCTTTCTGCGACGGCCAGGTTGTGCCAAAAGAGGGCGGACTACGTGGTTCCCTGCTCCACGCAGTCCCAGTTCCCTGACCTGTGGTCCGCACCCCTCCGCCGCGCCCACTGGATGCCGACCCTTGGGGACCCAGGAGCGCACGCAGTGGGCG
>NW_011378864.1:0-771 GCF_000754665.1 Bison bison bison
CACAGCTGGCAATTTTCAAGCAGATGACAGGCAGGAATCGTGCAGCTCAGCTGGCAATTGTCAAGCAGATGAGCAGACAGTAATCACGCAGCTCAGCAGGCCCTGATCACGTGACTGAGCATGCACTGTTCACGTGGCTGATCATACACTGATCACGTGATTGACCATGCACTGATCACTTGGATATCATGCACTGATCACGTGGCTGATCATACACTGCTCTCGTATCTGATCATGCACTGGTCACGTGGCTGATCATGCAATAATCACGTGGCTACCATGCACTGATCACTTGGATATCATGCACTGGCCACGTGGCTGATCATGCAATGATCACGTGGCTACCATGTATTGGTCACGTGACTGATCATGCACTGATCACGTAATTGATCATGCACTGATCACGTGACTGATCATGCACTGACCACTTGGCTATCATGTAATGATCAGGTGGCTACCATTCACTGATCTGGTGGCTATGATTCACTGATCATGTGTCGAATTCTGCAATGATTACGGGACTGATCATGCCCTGATTACGTGACTGATCATGCACTGAAACCGGGACTGAGCATGGACTGATCACATGACTATCATGTAGTGATCACGTGACTTAATGGCGCTGATCATGTGACTGATCATGCGCTGATCATGTTTGCTATCATACACTGATCATGTGCCTCTGGAGGCAATAAAAAAAGAGCTGAGTAGGCACGAATACAAACAGTCAGCAGGCAATAATCTTGGAACTCAGCTGTGAGGAATCATGCT
>NW_011378864.1:4871-5357 GCF_000754665.1 Bison bison bison
CCTGTCATGCAATGCTCACGTGCTGATGATGCAATGATCACGTAGCAACCATGTACTGCTCACGTGACTTATCATGCACTGATCAAGTAATTGATCCTGCACTGATCACGTGGCTCATCATGCACTGATCGCGAGACTGTACACGCACTGATAACTTGACTGAACATGCACTGATCTCGTGGCTAGAATTCACTGATCACATGGCTGATCATACACTGATCAGGTGGCTATCATTCACTGATCACATGGCTCTCATGCACTGATCACGTTGCTGATCATACACTGCTCTCATATCTGATCATGCACTGATCACGTGGCTATCATGCACTGGTCACGAGGCTGATCATGCAATGATCACGTGGCTACCATGTACTGATCACGTGACTGATCATGCACTGATCACGTGACTGATCATGCACTGATCACGTGCCTGTCATGCAATGCTCACGTGGCTGATCATGCAATGATCACGTAGCAACCATGTAC
>NW_011378865.1:0-512 GCF_000754665.1 Bison bison bison
AAACAACTGACAAAGAATTAATCTCAAAAATATACAAGTAACTCCGGAAGCTCAATTCCAGAAAAATAAACGACTCAATCAAAAAATGGGCCAAAGAACTAAATAGACATTTCTCCAAAGAAGATATACAGAGGGCTAACAAACACATGAAAAGATGCTCAACATCACTCATTATCAGAGAAATGCAAATCAAAACCACAATGAGGTACCATCTCACGCCAGTTGGAATGGCTGCTATCCAAAAGTCTGCAAACAATAAATGCTGGAGAGGGTGTGAAGAAAAGGGAACCCTCTCACACTGTTGGTGGGAATGCAAACTAGTACAGCCACTATGGAGAACAGTGTGGAAATTCCTTAAAAAAACTGGAAATAGAACTGCCATATGATCCAGCAATCCCACTGCTGGGCATACACACCAAGGAAACCAGAACTGAAAGAGAACACGTGTACCCCAATGTTCATCGCAGCACTGTTTAAATAGCCAAGACATGGAAGCAACCTAGATGTCCATC
>NW_011378866.1:0-503 GCF_000754665.1 Bison bison bison
GTGGTGAATATACAAACCTCCACGTGATCAAATCTTATATAACTAAATACATACACACCCACCAATGAATACAAGGAAAATGAAAGTATGAATAAGGTCAGTGGACTGTACCCACTTTATTATCCTGGTTGTGACATCATGTACGTTTGCAAAAGTTATCACTGAGGAAAATGGGTAAAGCGTATATGGGTTCTTTGAATTACATTTTAAATATGCTTGTGAATCTACAAGTCAGTCAATAAAGAGGTTAATTTTTAAAAATATAGAGGAACAAAATCTTAAAATTGTTAAGCCCTTATAAAGGCTCCTATTAAGGAATTTTCTCCTCTTCCTATATGTACGTTTAACCTCAAAGAGACTCTCCAAGAATGTCCTCGAACTCTTAGGGACGTTGGGTCTATGGTTCTTGCCCTTGTGCTAAACAGATCACTTTAAGTTTAGGGTGCAATGATAACGCTCTGAGAATAAAACTTGGAGGTCATGGACTGCCATCTAAATTCCAG
>NW_011378867.1:0-970 GCF_000754665.1 Bison bison bison
AATTTTTACAATATTGTTACTGGTTTTTGCCAAATATTGAAATGAATTTGCCACAGGTATATATGTGTTCCCCATCCTGAACCCTCCTCCCTCCTCCCTCCCCATACCACCCCTCTGGGTCGTCCCAGTGCACTAGCCCCAAGCATCCAGTATTGTGCATCGAACCTGGACTGGTAACTCGTTTCATACATGATATTTTACATGTTTCAATGCCAGTCTCCCAAATATTCCCACCCTCACCCTCTCCCACAGAATCCAGAAGACTGTTCTATACATCTGTGTCTCTTTTTCTGTCTCCTATACAGGGTTACTGTTAACATCTTTCTAAATTCCTTATATATGCATTAGTAAACTGTATTGGTGTTTTTCTTTCTGACGTACTTCACTCTGTATAATAGGCTCCAGTTTCATCCACCTCATTAGAATTGATTCAAATGTATGATTTTTAATGGCTGAGTAATACTCCATTTTGTATATGTGCCACAGCTTTCTTATCCATTCATCTGCTGATGGACATCTAGGTTGTTTCCATGTCCTGGCTATTATAAACACTGCTGCTATGAACATTGAGGTACACGTCCCTCTTTCCCTTCTGGTTTCCTCAGTGTGTATGGTGAGCAGTGGGATTGCTGGATCATAAGACAGTTCTATTTCCAGTTTTTTTAACGAATCTCCACACTGTTCTCCATAGTGGCTCTACTAGTTTGCATTCCCACCAACAGTATAAGAGGGTTCCCTTTTCTCCACACCCTCTCCAGCATTTATTTCTTATAGGTGTTTGGATCGCAGCCATTCTGACTGGTGTGAAATGGAACCTCATAGTGGTTTTGATTTGCATTTCTCTGATAATGAGTGATGTTGAGCATCTTTTCATGTGTTTGTTAGCCATCTGTATGTCTTCTTTGGAGAAATGTCTATTTAGTTCTTTGGCCCATTTTTTGATTGGGTCATTTATTTTCTGGAATTGAGC
>NW_011378868.1:0-701 GCF_000754665.1 Bison bison bison
AACATTCGGAAGTTAAATGACATACTGCTTGAAGAATTTCCTGATTAATAATTTTAAAAAACACAATGAAAATTAGAAAATACTTTTCCATAAAAGATAATGAAAATCTGGCTTATTCAAACCTGTGGGATGCAGCGAACTATGTTTAGAGGGTAACTTAAAGCCTTAAACACGTACACTGGAAAAGAAGGAAGGCTAAAAAATCAATTAAGCCTCCCTCCCAAGAAACCAGAAAAAACACCATAGCGAATGAAACACAAGGCAGATGGAAAAAAAAAAAGAAGAGCAGAAAACAAGGAAACAGAAAGCAAATATGAAGTTTCTTTAAAAAGAAAGCCAAAAGTTGGCACTTTGAAAGGAATGATAAAAACTGATAAACCCCTAGAAAGACTTATTAAGAAAAAGAGACAAAGCACAAATCACCAGCATCGAGGGTTTTTAAAGGGGGAGACAACACATCTTGCAGATAAGAAAGATATTATGAACCACAGTTCACTTACTAACTGGAGAGTCTGCTCATCTCAATAAATTCCTAGCAGGGGGGGAAATGTTTTACTGAAATAGACCCACGAAGACATACAATATGAGAAAATTTTATTTGCATGAAAAAAATTACATCTGAAATTAAAAGCCTCCCCACAATGAAACCAACTGGTTTTGCCAATCAGTTTTTCCAAAAATCTAGGGAAGAAAACAGTAGT
>NW_011378869.1:0-500 GCF_000754665.1 Bison bison bison
CTGAACATGGCTTAATGAGTTATGAACACTGTCTGGTGTGCTTTGCTGAGTAGTTACTGTATGAAAAATACCTGAAAGGGACAAAGCTAAAGAATGTTCTCCTATAATTCCATCACTGAGTGTAGGCCTTTTGGGACTTGTGCTATTTGTTTCAGAAGTGGAAAGTCGCTTTGATACATGAGGACTTTTATCCATAGCTCCCGCAGAAACTGCTGTTTCTACTGGATGCTGCAATGAACTTGTGAAGGTAATCAAAGGAGAACATAACTCTGAAAAGCTATTAGGCACTATTTGTGGTGAAATATATTTAGAATCTGCTTTGGACAAAGGCTCAATAATAATAGGACTATCTGTTGATCTTGATTCAGAGACAGAAAGTGGCAAGACAGTCTTTGCTTCTGATGTAGGAGTCACATGACTAACAGGCTGTAATATCTGAGCATTGTCTTTCCTGAAGTGACCATCCCTATTTCTCCTTGAATAAGAACCTGGGGTAACTC
>NW_011378870.1:0-608 GCF_000754665.1 Bison bison bison
GCTGTCCTTGCATGTTCCCCTTTAATTTTTCTTTGGATAAAGGGGAAGAAAAAGGGCTTCTGGCCCTTACCCCCAGTGTGTGCTTCTAGTGTCATGCTTAAAGGCAAGGATAGGTCCTCTGGTAAAGTTCCAGTGGTAACACACCTCCAATCCCATCTTCAAAGCCATTCTTCACACTGTCACCATTGCACAACTTCACTAAAGACTTATTAGGTCTGTATTACAGGTATAAAGACAAGTCTTGACTATAATGGAGATTACAGTCTACTACAAGAGGGTTTTTTTACAAAAAAATGTATATATTTAAGGTGATGTTTTAGTATATGTACACATTGTGGGATGCTTACCACAATCAAACTATGTAACATATCCATCACCTCCCATAGTCACCGTGTGTGTGTGCATGTGTGCGTGTGTGTGCATGTGTGTGCTTCTGTGTGTGTGATTACCCTTGAGATCTACTCTTCTAGCAAATTTCAAGTATATAATATATTATTATTAACAATAGTCACCATGATCCCTGGGCAGGAAGATCCCCTGAAGAAGTAAATGGCAACCCACTCCAGTATTCTTGCCTGGAGAATCCCATGGACAGAGGAACCTGGTGG
>NW_011378871.1:0-1118 GCF_000754665.1 Bison bison bison
CCAAAATACTGCTTAACATGATTGAAAGTGAAGAATTAAGTCGCTCAGTCGTGTCCGACTCTTTGCGACCCCATGGACTGTCGCCTATCAGGCTCCTCCATCCATGGGATTTTCCAGGCAAGAGTGCTGGGGTGGATTGTCATTTCCTTCTCCAGGGGATCTTCCTGGCCCAGGAATCAAACCCAGGTCTCCTGCATTGCAGGCAGACACTTTACCTTCTGAGCCACCAGGGAAGCCCTTAGCAAAATGTAAATCAGTTTCATTGAAATACTACTTCACACACATTAGCTTGGCTATAATCAAAACCAGGAAAATAACAAGTGCTGCAGAGGATGTGGAGAAACGAATCTTCATATATTGTTGAAAAATGTTGAAAATATACTGCTGAAATATATTGTTGAAAATATATTGCTCTAAAATGGTACAACCACTTTGGTTTGTCAGTACCTCAAAAATTAAATATATAGTAGCCATATGATCCAGAAATCTCACTCTTTTGTATATATATATATTAAAAAAAATCCCTGAAACTATTAAGTCCATTCAAAAACAGTGTTCCCAACAGCATTACTCACAAGAGCCACAAAGAATACACCATCCAAATATTATCTATTAATTGATGAATGGATAAAAATCGTGGTAATTGTTCACAATGGAGTTCATGTAAGGCATATACCATATTGATGTACCATATACAGCCATTAAAAAATGCACTGCTATACAGCCAAGAAGTGGATGAATCTTGAAAATACACAAACTAGGGGACTTCCCTGGAAATGTTTAAGTGTTTAAGACTATGCACAGTTTCCATCCCTGGGCAGGGAACTAAGATCCCACATGCCACATAGCTAAATAAATAAATATTTTAAAAGAAAATGTGACATCTGAATAAAGCCAGACACAGAGGTCACACATTGCATGTGGGAGAACTGTAGGTAGAAAAAGAAGCAGGAAAGAGAAGCATTCTGTAACGCAAAATGAAAACATTTTTTTTTCCAGGGAGGGAGGAAATGCACTGCTCTGATAAAGGGCTGTCAATAAATTAAATAAAATGACAAACTAAAAATTGACCCACTGAGTTAAACATTTGGAATTCACTGTTGACTTTGACAAGAGTG
>NW_011378872.1:0-648 GCF_000754665.1 Bison bison bison
AAGCCTAGATGAGGTCTATTGGCCCTGCACTCACTCGAGAGCAATCCCCAGCTTTCATTCGCAACTCGAATGGAAGATTGGACTTCCCTGGGCCAACACAAGAGGCATCCCGAATTCCCCGTCGTAACTCGAGAATCCCGCCGCAACTCGAGAAAAACCACGTGGTTCCCCCGTCATCGCAAGATGAAGCCCTTTCCCGCTACAGCGTCTCACGAGAAGTCCCACGTTAGGAATTGGAGAAGGAAGCGGTAATTGGCACCCTTGATGCGCCGCCACAAAGTTCCCCGGCATCCCGGTCTCCCTGGAGAGGAACACCGAGGTTTTCCGGCACCAAATCCTCTGAGCCCCTTCTACCCTCCTGATCTCCACAGGAGGGTCGACTCCCCTGCTTTGTCTGGAAGGGGTTCCCGACGTTCCGGTCGCACCTCAGGATGTGGCCGGTCTCACGACGACATTCCAGACGTGGCCTCGTGGGTGCAGCCACATTGCGAAGCACCCCGATTTCCCGGTCCCCTCTTGGTAAGAACCCGATGCCCGGACACCTCTCCGAACTCCACCCTGTGAATGAAGTCAACACGAAGGGGCAGTGACTCGCCCGTGCATCGTCCGGAAAAGACCCCCAGGTTCCAAATACCGCTCGACAAGTGT
>NW_011378872.1:4634-5289 GCF_000754665.1 Bison bison bison
AGCACCCCGATTTCCCGGTCCCCTCTTGGTAAGAACCCGATGCCCGGACACCTCTCCGAACTCCACCCTGTGAATGAAGTCAACACGAAGGGGAAGTGACTCGCCCGTGCATCGTCCGGAAAAGACCCCCAGGTTCCAAATACCGCTCGACAAGTGGCCTCTCTCCCCGGGGACACCTCGAGAGGCAAGCGGAGTTCCATGCCTCAACCCAAGACGAGGCCTGACTCTCCTGTCCCCAGTCTGCAGGGACCCTGCGATCGGAGTCTGAAATCAGAGGAACCCTGAGGTTCCTGCCTCAACTGGAGATGAGGCCCTCTTCCAATGCACCAAACCCCGTGGAGTCCCGAGAGCCTCCCCCCACCTCCAGTTTCCCTGACCTTCTCAGAGCCACCATGAGAAGCCCCCTGAGGTCACCTGCACAAGTCGAGGGAAGCCAGGGTTTCCTGCCTCAACCCGAGAAAGACCTCGAGAGACCTTCTTCAACACGTCTCGAGGCCAGGTTCCCCTACCATGACTCGAGAGCAATGACGCGCTCCCCCTCGCCACTCGCATGGAGACCCGACTTCCCTGGCGCCCCACGAGAGGCTCACTGACCTCGCCGTCGTACCTCGTGAGAAACCGCACCCTGGGGCCGCCGCTCGAGAACCACCCCGAG
>NW_011378873.1:0-923 GCF_000754665.1 Bison bison bison
TCAAAGGATCAATCCAATAAGAAGATACAACAATTATAAATATAACAAATATGAAAGGCGAAATTAACAGTGACACAATAATAGTGGGAGATTTTAATACCCACTCACACCTATGGATAGAGCGACTAAACAGAAAATTAACCAGGAAACACAAAATGTAAATGATACAATGGATCAGTTAGACCTAATTGATATCTATAGGATATTTCACTCCCAAACAATGAATTTCACCTTTTTCTCAAGTGCACATGGAACCTTCTCCAGGATAGATCACGTCCTGGGCCATAAATCTAGCCTTGGCAAATTCAAAAAAATTGAAATCATTCCAAGTATCTTTTCTCACCACAATGCAGTAAGATTAAAATGTCAATTACAGGAGAATAACTATTAAAAACTCTAACATATGGAGGCTGAACAACACGCTTCTGAATAACCAACAAATCATAGAAGAAATCAAAATATGCATAGAAATGAACAAAAAATGAAAACACAACAACCCAAAAATGTATGGGACACTGTAAAAGCAGTACCCAGGGGAAGGTTCATAGCAATACAGGGTTACCTCAAGAAACAAGAAAAAAGTCAAATAAATAACCTAACTCTACACGTAAAGCAACTAGAAAAGGAAGAAATGAAGAACCCCAGGGTTAATAGAAGGCAAGAAATCTTAAAAAATTAGGGCAGAAATAAATGCAAAAGAAACAAAAGAGACCATAGAAAAAATCAACAAAGCTAAAAGCTGGTTCTTTGAGAAGATAAATAAAATTGACAAACCATTAGCCAGACTCATCAAGAAACAAAGGGAGAAGAATCAAATCAACAAAATTAGAAATGAAAATGGAGAAATCACAACAGACAGCACAGAAATACAAAGGATCATAAGAGACTACTATCAGCAATTATATGCCAATAAAATGGACAAC
>NW_011378874.1:0-537 GCF_000754665.1 Bison bison bison
ATGAGCACGGGAGGCCCAGAAACACCACGGGGGTGGGGGGTGGGGGGGTTAGGGGGGGAGGGGGGGAGGGGGGAGGGGGGGGTGAGGAGGAGGAGGAAACAGGGCTGTGTGGTTGCTGCCCCCATCAGTGTCCCAGATCGGGGCAAGACGCCCCCCGTCGGCGTGGGCGGGCCGCAGTGTTCCCCTTTTGCACCCCCTCCCCAGCCCCCGTCGGGAACCTTAGGCTCCGGCTGCCCGGGCAGCCTTGGCCGAGGACCATGCTTCAGGGCACTCGGCGGCAAGGCCGGAGGAGGAGAGAGACCCCCAGGGACATGCGTGTGTGGGGAGTGTGCGTGCACACGCACGCGCCCACCAGGGACCCAGGCACGCGATCCATCTGTGGGTGTATTCCTTAGAGCCCTGCCCCGGCGGCCAGAGCCACCTGTAGTGATTCAGGGGTGTGGGCCTCTCCCTCCCCTCCACACCCTCTAGGGTGTCGTGCCGTGAACGCCCCACGGGCCTTACGTCCTCCCTCTCGGTGTGTTCCTTTCGTTGGTA
>NW_011378875.1:0-601 GCF_000754665.1 Bison bison bison
ATTGGAAGAGGCCCTCATCTCCAGTTGAGGCAGGAACCTCAGGGTTCCTCTGATTTCAGACTCCGATCGCAGGGTCCCTGCAGACTGGGGACAGGAGAGTCAGGCCTCGTCTTGGGTTGAGGCATGGAACTCCGCTTGCCTCTCGAGGTGTCCCCGGGGAGAGAGGCCACTTGTCGAGCGGTATTTGGAACCTGGGGGTTCTTTTTCCGGACGATGCACGGGCGAGTCACTGCCCCTTCGTGTTGACTTCATTCACAGGGTGGAGTTCGGAGAGGTGTCCGGGCATCGGGTTCTTACCAAGAGGGGACCGGGAAATCGGGGTGCTTCGCAATGTGGAAGCAGCCACCAGGCCACGTCTGGAATGTCGTCGTGAGACCGGCCTCATCCTGAGGTGCGACCGGAAGGTCGGGAACCCCTTCCAGACAAAGCAGGGGAGTCGACCCTCCTGTGGAGATCAGGAGGGTAGAAGGGGCTCAGAGGAAGTGGTGCCGGAAAACCTCGGTGTTCCTCTCCAGGGAGACCGGGATGCCGGGGAACTTTGTGGGGGCGCATCAAGGGTGCCAAGTACCGTTTCGACCTCCAATTCCTAACGTGGGACTTC
>NW_011378876.1:0-1015 GCF_000754665.1 Bison bison bison
GTATTCCTGGAATCCACTCCGTTGGCTACTGACTGTGTGTGCTGGTGGTCTGGAACCTAGACCTGGAAGCTTTCTGGATGATTGCAAATGACACCAAAGTCTGAGGACGATGGAAGATCTTCACATTTCTGCAAGAGCCACACACCTCCAGAAGGAACCACAAGACTTGCCTGAAATGGTCAAGGTATAAGTATTGGACTCAACGTTGGAAGGTCTCCACCTTTGCTATGGAAGTCAAACGATCTTTCTTTGAAATGAAAATGGAGCCTACTGAACGTTCACATTCTTCTAGAGCATTTGAAAAGCCCTAACTTGTAGAAATCTGCTGTACGAGTTCCTTGAAAGCAAGACCCTCTATGTATGGATATGTCTTCATGCCTTAGATTGTGCCTCGAATATAGTGTACCCATCAACCCAGGAAAGAAGAATTGACTCGCCAAATATACAAAGAGATCAAAAGTGCCGAGCCAAGTGACCCCTTGAGGCTTCCAAGAGCTTTTCTGTCTTTCACACACTAAGTAAATACTGAGCACCTACGATGAGCTAGGAGGCATGTAATAAGTTTCAGGAATAGAATGCGGAGAGAAGAAGACACAGAGTTCCTGCTTTCACTGAGACGACTCTAAATGATACATCACAGGCAGATCCTTTGAGAACCTATAGAGGGGCCTCTTCCCTCACCACAAAAACCTGGGTTCAGGGAAGGCTTTCCAGAGGCACCTATTTCGTTGAGGTCCATAGGTTGAACCTAGGTAAACCAGGGTTGAGATGCAGGAAGAATTTCAAGGCAGGGAAAATAGCATCTTGGAAGGCTATGTGACCAGGGAAACTTAGGACTATTCAAGAAACGAAAAATGCCCTATGGGATGGAAGCCAAAGAGTGCAGACGGGCACTTCCAGGCAAAAAGACATCAGTAGAAAGAACGTGAGGAGCAAGCCTGAAGGGAAGTGGTCGTATCTTCAATATGCTGGGAAAATCGAGAGCCGTTGGAGCAGGGAGGTGACAGCATTGCAT
>NW_011378877.1:0-511 GCF_000754665.1 Bison bison bison
GCATCAGGACTCAATCAGCATTGGTGACTTTGAAGATGAAGAGGGAGCCAGGGAATGCAGGCAGTCTCTAGAAGCTGAGAATAATCATTGGTCCACAGTCAACAAGGAAGCGGACCTTTACCCTACAACTGAGAAAAACTGGATTCTACCAACAATCTGACAGGTTCTGGAAGTAGGTCCTCCCCCAGAGCCTCTAGTAAGGATTGCAGCTCTCCTAACTTCTTGATCTTGGCCTCATGAAACTCAGAGCAGAGCCCAGCCAAGTGCCTAGACTTCTGACCTATAAAACTGGGAAATAGTAAATATGTGTGGTCTTAACCCACTAAGTTTGATCTAATTTGATTGTCCAGTAATAGAAAATAAATATTATCTCATTCCCTTAGTCTCATGACAACCTCCTCTGAAAAAGTCAGTTAATTGCACCCTAAACAGGTTCAATCTCTGGGTCAAGAAGATCCCCTGGAATAGGAAATGGCATCCCACTCTAGTATTCTTGCCTGGAGAATCCCAT
>NW_011378878.1:0-540 GCF_000754665.1 Bison bison bison
CTCCAAATGTAGGAAATAGGCTGCAAGTGTCAGACATTTTTATCTCTCTTAAGTGGCAGGAGGAAACAAACTAGCGGTATTTTTTTCCTTCTCTATACAAACTTAAAAGGAGGTTTCTCTTAAAATACTGTGTTGCCATAATGACACCTGGTTTCACCTGAAGTTAACTATTCTCAAACCTTGAGTTAACCAATGCATTTTTCTTATGGAAATGTTTGTCTTAAGCTATGTTAATGGACTATGCATTTACCCCAGACTCTGTCTTCAAGTTGGTTCTGCCTAATGGCTCAGAACCTACTTCACAAACCAGTATGTTGTACTCAGATACTATTCCCCTAATCTATGTACACAAAACTATTTTTATGGTAATCTGCCCTTCTACAAGATTCAAGTTAATCATTTTATGGCCTGGGATGAATCATCTGGTGCCAAGATTATCCCAAAATGCATTCTATGGACGAGGGGCCTGATGCCATTTTGAGTTTTTAAAACATTTCCTTTCCTTCATTAACAGACTGCTACTGACTATAATGGCACCCC
>NW_011378879.1:0-1018 GCF_000754665.1 Bison bison bison
CCATGAGCAGCCAAGAACTCCAACATCAACCACCAACTGTGTGCAAGCCCAAAGCAACCCCACCTCAGCAATCCTGTTCGATTCTGGGCCGTTGTGGCCTGACAGCCAGTTGAGAAAGTTAAGGCTCCTGGTGTCCAGCCTGCGGCTGGGGGCTCCCCGTTCAAAGTCCCAGAACCAGTGGACTGGAGTGGATCGACGTGCCCTGTACCCTGCAGACAGACAGGGGAGACTGGGGTGGACACCGCAGGTGCATCATCCACACGCTTGCACACCCACACTCATCACCCCGGGAGCCACCTTTTACCAGTGATGTCAAGGTAATACTCCTTAATGATCACCGAGTTCAAGAAGTAGGGGTTGTCCCGAAAGGAAAGATCAGCTTGCAGCGGGACGGCGGATGGCTCCGCACCTGCACCTGCCAGGATAGCGAGCAGGGAAAAGGTGCAAGCTTCTAGGGGCCTCAGCTTGCCTCCAAGGCAGGCATGATCAGCTTCCCGATGCCTCTCCAAAGTCTCACAGCACAGGAACATGGCTAACACGTTCCTCCCATCCCCGCCACGTCCCATACCCACCCTTCCTCAGTCTCCCTCACTGACCTTCAAGTCCATCATGTAGCCGAGAAAGTCTTGATCTTGGTCGCTGAGCAGGACGGAGACTTGAGGGTGGCTCATAATCTGCTTTAGGTCAAGGAGCCATTCAGCCCACATGCCGGCCAAGAAGAGCCAGGAGCATCAGCCCTAGTCTGGGTGGAACAAGGATACTGGAACACGCATCTGCAAGGAGCTTGGCGGGCACTGCCTCTTGCCCGGCCACTGCTGATATCCTCAGGACCTGCCATACCATCAGACACGCTCATGGCTCTGGGCCCCTTGGGATGGTGTGCATCTGCATTCCTCAAGCAGGGGCTGTTTCTGACCGCTACTCTGCTCCTCCAGACCTGTGTATGCTGGGTAGTGGCATGTCACTGCTTATACGGTCAGACTTGCAGTCCTTGTGACAAACCGTGTCTGAAAGTAAA
>NW_011378880.1:0-528 GCF_000754665.1 Bison bison bison
CTACCTGAGCATTAACTGTACTTGAAGGGTTGGTGGGAGTGGGTGCATAAAAAGCTTTCCTATTAGAAAACCACCCACTGCCAGGTTCAGACACACCCAGTTCATCTGTGATGAGCTGTGTCTGATCAGCACTCTCTGCTGGCCACGAAGTTAACAGGGAACTGTTTTTAAAATCATGATGAATGTGCTCTTGAAAACTCCGTGCATATCAAGTCATATTTTAAACAAAATGCTAAAACTTTTTAGTTGAGGAAACCTGCTACAAGTGTTTTTAAAGGGAAGGGAGTTTTATCTCCTTTTAAAACTAGATTTCTGGGGTTTTCCTGTAAACAGGTGACATATGCCAAAAAGCCAAGGTGAGCTGTGTGTTCCTGAGGAAATCACACTTTTGTTACTCAAAGTGTGGTCCACAGACAAGCAGCATCTGTGCCATCAGGGAGTGTGTTAGAAACACGGAATCTCAGGCTGACCCCAGACCTAGACTCAGAATCTGCATTCCGACAAGGTCCTCAGGGCATCCCGGTGCAC
>NW_011378881.1:0-781 GCF_000754665.1 Bison bison bison
AGTTAGGACTTTGCTCTCACATTGGTTACTTAGTGACCAGGGAGGGACCTGAAGTGGATTTTGAAGTGGCGGACAGGAGTTGCACCAGCAGCAAGTTCTGGTCCTGGTTTGAGCGTTTCATCCATGTGGTGTAACTCTGCTTTTGAAGAACTAGGCTTGAGAAGGCTGCTCCCAGTTGTGTACAATTTGACTTCTGTTTCCACTCGTTAATATTCTACTTTAATTCTGAGGAAATTGCATGAGACTTTTCCAACTTTCACTCGAGGAAACGAGCCTCAGAGCTCCCCGTTGGATCTGTTGAAGGTCCCTCCTTGTTCTGGGTCAAGCCCGCCTGTATGGTGTAGCAGACAGAGGTCCTGACTTCATGCCAGATACCTTCCCTCCTGGAATTCTTGCAATAACAGGGTAGTTTAGTATACTTTTCGTTTGCTGTTTGGGTTTATGATGTAGAAAAGAGCTTGGTAAACCAAGTGGCTGGACAGAACGTTAAGACAGATGGGTGCCAATCGTGGCAAACGTGACCTTTGGGATAGGCGCATTTTTGCTCACGTCCGAGAAAACTGCCGTGTCTAGGACTTTTATTCTGAGGATGTTAACTTTATGTTTGATTTGAAACTTAGGACGACATCAGTAATAAACTTGAAAATGAAGTTGCAAATAAGGATTCTACGGCATCGACAGGTAATGGCTTTTATGAACCGTGTCTGACTTTTATAGTAGTGAATTACTGAGGAAGGAAGGTAAATATCTTTTCATGTGACTCCCACATTGGAAATCAAGT
>NW_011378882.1:0-513 GCF_000754665.1 Bison bison bison
TGCTTTCTGAGAGTCTCTCTCCTTCCATACTTGATGGTGTAATGAATGGATGCCTTAGATCATTTTCCCTCAACATTTTTTTCTCTTTATTTTTACATTGATTTCTATGAATTCATCTTCAAGTTTATGGATTATTTCTGCTAGCATCTCAAATGTGCTGTTGAACCTATCAATTTTTCATTTCAATTATTTTAGTTTTCAAATCCAGAATTTATGTTAGTTTCCTTTAAGAAAAATAATTTGTAGCTCTTCATTGAGTCTCTCTGTTTGTTGACTTCGTATCATACTGTCATCTAATTCTTCAAACATGGTTCCATTACTTCATTTTGTAGTTATCATTATTTTGATATTTTATCTTTTGACCTTCATACTGAATTTATAAGTGATATACTTATATGAGTTATCAGTGGTATGTTATACAAATGCTTTACTCACCACCATTACAACATTAGAGTTTTCTGAGTTTAACTGTATACTTACCTGTCCCAGCAGGTTGATAAAGAGTCCAAGCCT
>NW_011378883.1:0-630 GCF_000754665.1 Bison bison bison
AAAACAGGATCGGTTTCAGATCTCAAAAGAAAACCACAAAATGGATGTGATGTTGAAAAGCAAAACCTGGGGACAAAAAGCAGTAATAGAAATGTATTTTACAAATGACATAAAAATTTGCTTGAAAGATTTCAGTTTTGCCTGGCAAAGGAATAAAAGGAAGAAAATGCTTGTTTCTTTGCTGTAGAGGGAAAAAAAAACTAGTAACGGATGACCTTAAATAGAACTTTAATAATTTACTCCTTCATGTTTATTTAAATAGCATACATATAGGAAGTATATGCATTTGCCTACATATATACAGGTATACACCTCAGTGAATTTTCATAAAAGAACACATCTTGGCAATCACCACCAGGATCAAGAAATAGTACATTTCCAGGGTTCTGGAAGTCCTCCTCGAGCCCCTGCCAGGTGCCTCCAATGCAAAAGTACCTCTCCTGTCTTCTAACACTATAGATCAGTTTTGCCTGTTTCTGACCATCACATAGACAGAATCATACAATGTGTATTTGACTTCTTTTGTTGGATCTTAGGAGATTTCACCCTTCTTGTTACATGTAGCAGTTCATGTTCATTGCTATCTAGCATGTCATTAAATGAATGAAATGAAGTTTACTTGTCCATTCT
>NW_011378884.1:0-512 GCF_000754665.1 Bison bison bison
GTACGTATGAGGAGGTGACATACAACACAAGTATAACTAATGCTGTTTTCTGTTGGATATAAAAGTGAACAGAGTGAGCCCTAAGAGTTCTCATCCAAAAAAGTACTTTTCTCTATTTAATTTTGAATCCAAATGAAATGCTGAACGTTCACTAGACTCCCTGCACTCATCACTGCAGGATGGATGTAAGTGGACTCATGATGCTGAACCCCTTAAACTTACCCAGGGCTATAAGACAATTCTACTCATATCTCAGTAAGACTGGGAAAAAAAAGAGAAACAAAGGCATGATCTTCCACTCAGGGTGTCTGAACAAACGAAAGGCAAGCAAGCCTCAAAACTAATGACTGGCAAACCTGATCTGTACCCTGGAGCAGGCCCACCGGGGTGACCACTCCAGCTGAAACTGCAAAGCCAACCTTCATAATCTAAGCACAATGATGATATTTTTCCATGGCCATTCCATGTTTTTTGTTTTGTTTTTTGTTTTGTTTTGTTTTTTTTTCTACGTT
>NW_011378885.1:0-820 GCF_000754665.1 Bison bison bison
CTTTGTATAAAGTAGTTGCCTATAATTAAAGATGCCACAGAGATGTGTCCCAAGGTTTGGACAAACCACAGATTATATAGCTGTTTTTGGTCAGTCTCCTAACATGGGGTGGCAAAGATTCAGACAGAAGATTATACTAAAATACACCATTTTAACCAAGTGTACAGTTGAAGAACGTTAAGTACAGTCATACTATGCTACAAGATCAAAGTATTCTTTAAGTCCTGTGTGCTACCATAGAACAAAATGATGGCTGTGAAGTCTAGGTTGAAAAGGGAGGGAAAGGAAGAGAAAGGAAGGTAGGTAAAATGATAGAGGCAATGGTAACAGCTTTGGCTTGGAATGAGTGAATCCAGACTCAGCCCTTAAAACCCTGCCTGGCTTTGGCTAAGTCTTTTTAACCTTTCTGGACCGTTCTTTTCCGCGTCTGAATAATGAGAGGTTAGGTTTAGATGATTTCTAAGGAATCTTTAAGTTCTAGAATAGCTTATGGAGAAAAAATAAAATCACTTATGAAGAAAAAAGAGAGAAGAAACATTTCCCAAAGAACAGAAGATGAGGAATGCCACCAATAACCTCAAGCCCCACCTGCTGACTAAAGTGGGTGTCGGTAAAAGAGGGTATCTGCTCTGCTGCTTCAGCCTGGAGCTCTGCAATATGAAAGCTGACTACTTCTATCTGCACCCAGTACCACTCTCAGCACCCACCTCTTAATCAATTCCAATCCCCGGGTTCCCAGGGGGCACGCTGGTTCTCAAACAGGTTTTGGTGGTCTCTCAATAATAGCGTTCCAGGCTTGAGTGATGAGAGTCGCTGCATT
>NW_011378886.1:0-756 GCF_000754665.1 Bison bison bison
ACACCCGACGACCGGCAGTCCCGTCTCCATCTGGGGCTCCTTTGGCTTGCCTCAGGCAATCCCAGGGCTTGCACCGACTCCAGCCAGAGCCCCGGCCCCCGCCCCACCCCCTGCCTCGCAGGCGATCGCGCATGCGCGTGTGCGCGCGCACGCACAGATAGATGTGCCCAAACGGGGCATCTATCTTGTTCACTTATACCGTGGGTGGATCTATGCCTGGGAGTCGGACTGCTGAACCATAGGCTACTTCCACTTTTAGTTCCTCCGGGAACCTCCATATTCTTTTCCATACCGGCTCTCCCCACGCCCATTTCCTACTCACCGTGGAGGAGAGTTCCCTTTGCTCCACATCTTCTCCAGCACTGTTTATTGACAGACATCGCAGTGAGGCCCAATCGGACTCATGTGAAGTGGTCCCTCCTTGGAGTTTGGAGTTGAGGCTCTCCAATCATTAGTGATGTGGAGCAAGATGACCTTTTGGAAATGCAGATGCAATGCTGTCACCTCCCTGCTCCAACGGCTCTCGTATTTTCCCAGCATATTGAAGATACGACCACTTCCCTTCAGGCTTGCTCCTCACGTTCTTCTCTGATGTCTTTTGCCTGGAATGCCCTCTGCACTCTTTGGCTTCCATCCCATAGGGCATTTTTCGTTCTTGAATGTCCTAAGTTTCCCTGGTCACATAGCCTTCCAAGATGCTATTTCCCGGCTGAAATTCTCCTGCATCTCAACCCTGGTTTACCTAGGTTCAAACCT
>NW_011378887.1:0-534 GCF_000754665.1 Bison bison bison
TGCCGCGGCCCACAGCCTGCGGTTCGCGTTCTGCCTCCTGATGCTGCGGACACTGCTCCGCCGAGCCGATGCCTACAGCTGCTCCTTGTTTCATCTTGTTTAAATCCTCAATATGTTTGCTCCTTTGTGGTGGTGTTGTGAACAAATGTATGCTCTCATCTTGTTTAAATCCTCAATATAATGTTTGCTCCTTTGTAATGTTACAACGTCCACCTTATCTTATGATGTAACCACTTACTGAATTGTGCTCTTGCTGTATTACAACAACTGCAGGATTTAATGCAAACACGACAGTTTGTGGGCTTACTTATCTTGGGAATAGCAGCTTTGATAAATTACTTCTGTTACTGTGGCAGCAATATCATTGACTCAACAAGTACATACTGCTCAATATGTTGATTCTATGTCCAAAAATGTTTCTTTAGCATTGGCAACACAGGAAGCTATAGACAGAAAATTAGAGATGAGGGTAGACGCCCTAGAGGAAGCAGTAATACATATTGGGACTGAATTGCAGGCTTTAAAGGTGAAAAT
>NW_011378888.1:0-743 GCF_000754665.1 Bison bison bison
CGAGCTCACGTCCCCTTCTCTCCCCTCTCGCGGGCGACGTCCCCCCCTGCCACAGAGGGCGGGGGGGGGGGGGACGCCGTGTCTGCACTTAGGGGGGACGGAGGGCCCAGAGGCCCTGCGAGGACAGCCCCCAGCCACGCGCCCCCCGGGGAGGCGCGCACAGGACACGCGCACCCCGTAGGGGCGATTGATCGTCAAGCGACGCTCAGACAGGCGTAGCCCCGGGAGGAACCCGGGGCCGCAAGTGCGTTCGAAGTGTCGATGATCAATGTGTCCTGCAATTCACATTAATTCTCGCAGCTAGCTGCGTTCTTCATCGACGCACGAGCCGAGTGATCCACCGCTAAGAGTCGTATGAGGTTTTCAAGGGTTTCGTTTCGGCGGGACACCCGCCCCTGGCGCGGCACATCCCACCCACCCCCGCCTCCCTCCCCGGAGGTGGGAGTTGGGGCAGGGGGTTGCCTCTGGCCGGCCAAGTCAGACAGAAAACAGCAGAACGGAGGGGTCGGGAAAGGGTCCACACGACGGGGCGTCCGGCGCCAAGCCGCCAGGGCGGGCTCGGACAACCCCCACAGGCGCCCGGGGGGCCCCCAACCCGTCCCCCAGGGACGCGGGGCAGCGCGCGCACGCGCCGCCGCACACGGCCACGGCCCACACGACGGCCGCGGGTAGCCCCCTCCCGACGGCCGCGGCGGCAGTGACCGTGGCGCGCCACGCCGCGCGCCACCCCGTCCCCTCGGGGG
>NW_011378889.1:0-1050 GCF_000754665.1 Bison bison bison
CAAACCTTGAGCTAAGCAATGCGTTTTTTCCTTAGGAAATGTTGGTCTTCAGCGATGTTCAAAGCCTGTGTATTTCCGCTAGACTCTGGCTTCAGGTCGGTTCCCCCAAAAGGCTCAGAAGTGACCTGAACCAAACAGTAAGTTTTCCTCCTACCTTGTTCTCCTCATCTATGGTAAGGAAATGACATATTTGCCTGGAAATCTGCCTTTCTTCAAGATTCATGTCAATCATTTTTTAGCCCGGGAGGACTCACCTGCTGCCCATGTTATCTCAATGCATGCCGTTGGTGAGGGGGTCTGGTGTCATGCTCTGAGACACTGCCTTTGTTTCCTTAGCAGACTGCTAGTGGCTGCATCACATCGGGCTAAAGACCCGCAGGGGTACTCTTACTGCCCCCTACCCGCCCAAGTCTATGTCAGCAGCTTTCTCGATCTCTTTTATCCTTCCATAACACTTGATGACACAAAAGCTCTGAGCGATCAAGTCATATCGAATCTTCATTTCAGATTGAAGATGCATTCCATGGTATTGCCATCTTAAGTCTTTCCATCGCTATGGAATATCTGTCCATGTATTCAGGATCTTTTTCAGCCACGGTGTAGAATTTCCAGTGTGCCAGTCTTGCATCCTCGTGACATCCGTGGCAAAGCATTTGATTCATGTTGACAGTATTGAAAGGGAATTTTTAAAATTTCTTTTCAGATTATTATCTGCTAGTCTATACAGGTAAAACTGTGTACTCATTCATTTTTATCACTTTGGACAGCTTGAGAGTTGTCTTTCCTTTCTTTGCTTTCTCGTACTTTAAGAGTATCCTGGCACATACATGTTCTGCCTCACCCCTAATCTCAGTCATGTGTTCAAAGAACTTCTGTCCGTTTATTTATTTGTTTTGGTAACATTGAATTCGTTTTGACTATGCTGGGTCTTTGCTGCTCGCTGGAAGTTGCTAGGACCTCTGGACTGCAGTCTCCCATCTCTTGCTGACCTCTTGTTGACCTCTGCAGAATCCTGGTTGTGGGAGCTTGTTAGTCCCTTGTTCCTTACCC
>NW_011378890.1:0-514 GCF_000754665.1 Bison bison bison
CAGGTTTGAAGATCTCAGTTCCCCACTGGGGGATGGAACTCAGGTTGCGGCGGTGAGATCGCCAGATCTTAACCACGAGACCACCGGGGACCCCCCACCGATCTTTCGGTTGTGCTTTAGCTTCTTATTTCACTGATTTGTGCTGCGGTCTTTACAATTTCTTTTCTTCTACTCACTTAACGGGTTTGTGTGTAGGAACGCTTTCCGAGCTGACAGGCAGCACGGATGGTCGTCTGTGTGCCTAGATTGGTGCCTGGACAGCTTTGTTGGTGCGCTGAGCAAGTGGACATGTCGTCTGGATGGCGTGGGCACTGAGCGTGGGGTGCAGGGCACATGCTTGTGAGAAGGTGGAGGGGGCGGGGACAGGGGTGGTTGGGGGCTGGGGTCTCGTGGGCCCGCAGGGTCCCAGTCCTGTCTGAGCGTCTGTTGGGCCCAGGGGACGCCGTGTGTGCTGGAGCACCCGGTGGGCGGCGCGTCCTGCCTCGCCTGTGCGTGCCGCGTCTCTGGGTTTTGC
>NW_011378891.1:0-729 GCF_000754665.1 Bison bison bison
CTAGTGTTTGTAGATTTGGGCAGCAGCATTTGAGAACAGTTGAGATGTAATTCCCTTTACTATAATGTCCAATGTTGGGGAGACACCATGTTTCTCCTCTGTTAGTTCTTTCCATCTGTTCTCTGGTAAGAGTGTGTACAAAACTGGCATTGGGAAATTGGAAATTTAGGAAGATATTTAAGGCATCCAGCTGACAGGAGAATCAAAACATAATTTAAGGAACAATACAAAACTATAAGACACAGTTATAACTCTGTAGATAAATTAGAGTGATGGAAAAGAAAAATAATAAGATGAGGAAAATTTATCAGTAAAGGTTAACCAGCCCATTTGAAGGAACAGCATTCAGATGATCAGTGGGAACCTACCTCCCAAACAATTCAGGTTACCCATTTCTCTTTGCCACCATACATGAAGCTCTCAGCTCGCAAACACACTGAATGTGGAATGTGTATCACCACATTACCATGGCGACCACACATCACAGAACCTTCAGAATTAACTGAACTCTGCACAGGATGAGTCCAACTGCCACTGTCCAATTGCTACTGTGATTCTATGCACAAGTCTGGCTTTTCAGAGTAAACATTTTATTTCACAAATTGAATCTCAGGCTCACATATTCCTCTCTGATCATGAAAATAATTTATATAAATGAAAATATTCTGTCCCCAAGCATAGCTGATAGCAAACATTTCAGGGTGAGGAGGGACAAATCTAACACATTGA
>NW_011378892.1:0-569 GCF_000754665.1 Bison bison bison
TGCTCAGTCACGTGATCAGTGCATGCTCAGCCACGTGATCAGGGCCTGCTCAGTCACGTGATCAGGGTCTGCTGAATCAAGGGATTAGCGCTTGCTCAGCTGCATGCTTAATCCCTGCTCAGCTGCGTGACTCGTGCCTGATCAGCTGTGTGATTAGTCCCTGCTCAGCTGCGTGATTAGTGCCTGCTCAAGACCGGGTTAGGAGCCGGCTGAGTGACGTGATTAGAGTCTGCTTAGCCACTTCATTACAGTCTGCTCAGCTCCATGATTATTGCCTGCTAAGCTGCGTGATTCCTGCCTGCTCAGCTTCTTGATTATTGCCTGCTGAGCTGCGTGATTCCTGCTTGCTTCAGCTCCATATTTATTGCCTGCTGAGCTGCGTGATTCCTGCCTGCTCAGCTTCTTGATTATTGCATGCTGAGCTGCGTGATTCCTGTTTGCTCAGCTCCATGATTATTGCCTGCTGAGCTGCGTGATTCCTGCTTGCTCAGCTCCATGATTTTTGCTTGCTGAGCTGCATAATAAGTGCCTGCTCAGTCCCCAGAGAGGAGCCGGCTGAATCACGTGAT
>NW_011378893.1:0-522 GCF_000754665.1 Bison bison bison
AAGAGGGCATCAGAGGACAGATACACTGAAACCATAATCACATAAAACTGAAGGCTACATATTCACCTTAATTATAGTTTCCTCGTTGTACACAAGCTATAGAGCTTAATTAGATTGCTTTTTTTTTAATTTTGTTTTTATTTCCTTTACTCTAGGCAATGGGTCATAGAGGATCTTGCTGTGTCTTATTTTAGAGTGGTTATACCTATGTTTTACTCTAAGGGTTTTATATTTTCTGGTCTTACATTTACATCTGTAATCCATTTTGAGTTTATTTTGAACATGATGTTAGATACTGTTCTAGTTTCTACACATAGCTGTCCAGTTTTCCCAGTAACACTTTTTGAAGAAAATATATTTTCCGGTTGCATATTTTTGCCTCCATTGTCAAAGATAATGGGTGCATGAATTTATCTTTGGACTTTATATTTTGTTCCATTGGTCTGTATTTCTATGTTTGTGCAAGTTTCATACTCTCTTGATATCTTTGTGGTGTAGTCTTCTCAAAAAAGTTTGACTCTT
>NW_011378894.1:0-802 GCF_000754665.1 Bison bison bison
ACTATTAATACATTATAACTTAAATGGGTTCAATAAGGGTACTGACCAGACACAGCAAAACTTAGGGACTAGAGCCTGACATGTTAAAGCTCGGTTAGGAATTTAACAAAGAAGGAGCTAAAATCCAGAAAAGAAATAAATGGTGCAAATAGTCATTGTTCTTAAGAATTACAAAGGAGTTATAGTTGGGGAAACCAAATATGTATAATAGAACCACAGTCTAGCTGGTAACAAGAGGCTGATCCAAGGGGGCAACAAACAGATCCAACTGGAATGGAAAGTCCTGGGATTACTGGGTGTGGAGTTGTAGTGTGAACCGTATGCCCTCATGGGTCAGCTGGTCCTTAGGCACAGAAGCTGGGCCTTTCTTAAAGGTGTGTGTTCTAGTCTTGTTAGTCCTAACTGTGTGGTTATGAAACAGTAGAATAGTGATGCAGTTGCTGATTTCTATTGATTTGGAATATTATCAAACCAAATATTTAGCAATCAGTTTCTATAATTAACATTTATAAGTCATTATAGAAATGAGAATGATTATTAAATATATACAAAATTCCAAATAAGATTACTTTTAGGTCATTTTGAAGAGGTTGAAGCTTAAATCCTTCATCCTGATCATAAAAAGAAAGTATTTCATAAAGCTTTAGGCCTAGCACTTTGACATGATAGACACCAAAATTATTTGTTAATTGAGCATGAATTATTTCTAATTTGTTGACATTTGAGGTGAGCCCTTTAGTATTAATAGTCTTATCCTAGCCTTTTAGGAGGTAAAACCAATACTGCAATCCAATATGATTTT
>NW_011378895.1:0-662 GCF_000754665.1 Bison bison bison
ATAGCAAGTAGAGATAAGAAAGCCTTCCTCAGTGATCAGTGCAAAGAAATAGAAGGAAATAAAGAATGAAAAAGACTAGAGATCTCTTCAAGAAAATTAAAGATACCAAGGGAACACTTCATGCAAAGATGGGCTCAATAAATGACAGAAATGATATGGACCTAACAGAAGCAGAAGACATTAAGAGGAGAACTGTACCAAAAATATCTTCAAGACCCATTTAATCACAATGTTGTAATCACTCACCTAGAGACAGACATCCTGGAATGTGAAGTCCAGTGGTTCTTCAGAAGCAACGCTATGAACAAAGCGAGTGGAGGTGATGGAATTCCAGTTGAGCTATTTCAAATTATCAAAGATGCTGCTGTGAAAGTTCTGCACTCAATATGCCAGTAAATCTGGAAAACTCATAAGTGGCCACAGGACTAGAAAACATTAGCTTTCCTTCCAATCCCAAAGAAAGGCAATGTCAAAGAATGCTCAAACTACAGAACAATTACACTCATCTTACACACTAGTAAAGTAATGCTCAAAATTCTCCAAGCCAGGCTTCAGCTATACGTGAACCGTGAACTTCCAGATGTTCAAGGAGGTTTTAGTAAAGGCAGCGGAACAAGAGATCAAATTGCCAACATCTGTCAGATCATGAAAAGCAAGAGAAT
>NW_011378896.1:0-513 GCF_000754665.1 Bison bison bison
GGAACATTGGCTTCTGGACACAAGCCTAGATAAGGTCTATTGGCCCTGCAGTCACTCGAGAGAAATCCCCAGCTTTCCTTCGCAACTCGCATGGAAGATTGGACTTCCCTGGGCCAACACAAGAGGCATCCTGAATTCCCCGTCGTAACTCGAGAATCCCGCCGCAACTCGAAAAAAAACCACGTGGTTCCCCCGTCATCGCAAGATGAAGCCCTTTCCCGCTACAGCGTCTCAGGAGAAGTCCCACGTTAGAAAATGGAGGTCGAAACGGTACTTGGCACCCTTGATGCGTCCCCACAAAGTTCCCCGGCATCCCGGTCTCCCTGGAGAGGAACACCGAGGTTTTCCGGCACCACTTCCTCTGAGCCCCTTCTACCCTCCTGATCTCGACAGAGGGTTGACTCCTCTGTTTTGTCTGGAAGGGGGTTCCCGACCTTCCGGTCGCACCTCAGGATGAGGCCGGTCTCACGACGACATTCCATACGTGGCCTCTTGCGTGCTTCCACATTGCGA
>NW_011378896.1:3097-3826 GCF_000754665.1 Bison bison bison
GAGAGGCCCCTCCCACCTCCAGTTTCCCTGACTTCTCAGAGCCACCATGAGAAGCCCCCTGAGGTCACCTGCACAAGTCGAGGGAACCCAGGGTTTCCTGCCTCAACCCGGGAAAGAACTCGAGAGACCTTCTTCAACACGTCTCGAGGCCAGATTGCCCTACCATGGCTCGGGAGCAGTGACGCGCTCCCCCTCGCCACTCGCAGGGAGACCCGACTTCCCTGGCGCCCCACGAGAGGCTCACTGACCTCGCCGTCGTACCTCGTGAGAAACCGCACACTGTGGCCGCCGCTCGAGAACAACCCCGAGATTCCCCCGTCATCGCGGAGATGAGGGCCTTCGTCTCCTGCATGGCCTAGAGACCAATCTCTCGACCTCTGTCCAAACGCTTCAGGAGGCTTGACTCCCTTGGGTCCACCCAGTGAGCTCCAAGAGATACCCGTCGCGACTCGAGAGCAGAGCGGGGTTCTTTGCTTCCAATCGAGATGAATGCCTGTCTCCCCGGGTGCGTCTGAAATGCAACCCCGAGATCCCTGTCGCCCCTGGAGAGGAATATTGCCTTCTGGACACAAGCCTAGATGAGGTCTATTGGCCCTGCAGTCACTCGAGAGCAATTCCCAGCTTTCCTTCACAACTCGAATGGAAGGTTGGACTTGCCTGGGCCAACACAAGAGGCAGCCTGAATTCCCCGACGTAACTCGAGAATCCCTCCGTAACTCGAGAAAAACC
>NW_011378896.1:3926-4481 GCF_000754665.1 Bison bison bison
GAGGCGATCGCGCATGCGCATGTGCGCGCGCACGCACAGATAGATGTGCCCAAACGGGGCATCTATCTTGTTCACTTATACCGTGGGTGGATCTATGCCTGGGAGTCGGACTGCTGGACCATAGGCTACTTCCACTTTTAGTTCCTTCGGGAACCTCCATATTCTTTTCCATACCGGCTCTACCCACGCCCATTCCTACTCACCGTGGAGGAGAGTTCCCTTTGCTCCACATCTTCTCCAGCATCGGTTATTGACAGACATCGCAGTGAGGCCCAGTCGGACTCATGTGAAGTGGTCCCTCCTTGGAGTTTGGAGTTGAGCCTCTCCAATCATTAGTGACGTGGAGCAAGATGACCTTTTGGAAATGCAGATGCAATGCTGTCACCTCCCTGCCCCAACGGCTCTCGTATTTTCCCAGCATATTGAAGATACGACCACTTCCCTTCAGGCTTGCTCCTCACGTTCTTCTCTGATGTCTTTTGCCTGGAATGCCCTCTGCACTCTTTGGCTTCCATCCCATAGGGCATTTTTCGTTTCTTGAATGTCCTAAGTTTC
>NW_011378897.1:0-952 GCF_000754665.1 Bison bison bison
GGCATGTGATTCTGGGATAGCAATTCTTCAACCCAAGACCACAAGAGAGAATGATGGAGCTACTGGTCTCTGGGGCAAGCCTTGCAGAGACGTCTGTCCCTGCAGAGTGCCACTGTGTCTGTCCTCATCTTTCAGATTCCTTTCACTTTAATTGACAGTACAGACCTCCCCCCAGCCTCCCGCTCCTTCCCTGGTGCCATATCCAGGGGCCCGCTACAGCATTAGTGTTTTCAAAGCAATATTCCCAGCAGGAGTTCCCAGAGCAGACTACACACCCAGGAGGAAGGAGATAAAGGTCTAGAAAACTCAATTTTAATGCATTTGGATTTGGGAAGCCTGTTTTGATTAACAAGTTACACTGTAACGGCATATCTCTTACGATTTAATGAAAAGGGTTTTTTCTCCCTCCTTAAGAAAGTGAAAGAGGGAGTCAGATAACTCCAAGACGCCCCACTCTAACCCCAAGCAATAATTTGATTCACGCTGGCTAACTTGAATGCCGAGACTGCGACAAGACACAAAAAACCTACTTTCAAAGGCTCTGGCGCCCTCTGCTGGCAACTGGTGCTGAGACCAGTAACACAGAAAGGTCACTGAGTATTAGTGTTATCTATCTACTCCACTCCATTCATTTAATGAACAAGTGGGGACGAAGAGCCTCACTCAGTGAAGCTTGTTAATAGGAATTGTATGCGGCCCAAGAACACCGTACCATGTCAGGAAACCTCTTTTTTTGAATACTATGCATATCTTCCCTAGGTATGGCCTTCTACAAACTATTGATCCCCTCCAGTCTCGGTTTCCCATCTCAGCAAGAAGACAACAGATCCAATGATCATTTTTTGAACTGCATTATTTACCTGGTAGTATTTTGTTGGCATTGCCTTCCTCCTACTGATCATCAAGGTTGTTGGGATAATCAAGTTATCGGGGCTGATGGGTTCCCATTTCT
>NW_011378898.1:0-932 GCF_000754665.1 Bison bison bison
CTTATATTGGCAATAGGGTTGGGAGCCTGGGAGTTATCATAGGAAAGAAACACACATGCATTTGGAAACTAGCGAGTGGGTAGAACATCTGAGCTGTGTGGACTATAGAGGTGTAAACGGGTGGGAGAGTTGAGCATGTACTAGCAAACTGGAAGTGTGTGTTAGTCGCTCAGTCGTGTCCGACTCTTTGTGACCCCATGGACTGTAGCCCACCAGGCTTCTCTGTCCAAGATTTTTTTCCAGGCAAGAATGCTGGAGTAGGTTGCCATTTCCTTCTGCAGGGGATCTTCCCAAACCAGGGATCAAACCCAGGTCTTTCGTACTGCAGGCAGATTTTTTTTTAGTGTTTGAGCCACCAGGGAAGCCCAGCAAACTGGAAAGACCAGAATTCTTTCTCCCCATCATTAGGTAACAAATAGGAGACACAAAGCTAGTGTCCTGGGTTACAAGTTCCCCCACCCCCAAGTCTCCAGCAAATTGCTCAATGAATCACAGCAGCAAAACTCCATTCTGTGCAGCACAGCAAAAACGGTGACTCTTTGCACCTAAAGAGCAATTGTAATTTATCAGGCCAGCTGGAGCTTGTTTTTGAGTCTGTGGAAAGATAGGAAGCTTTCAAACAGGAAGTTGGGATCTGGTTACAGTGAGAAATCTGTAATTTTGTTCATGACTTTAGAGCAGAGGAATGTTCTGCTGGGAAACAGCATTGCTGCAACAAAGTCTAAATTTTACGTATGTATGTATATGTGTGTGTGTATGTGTGTATATGTTTAGGCCAATTTGGCTGCTTAGTGCTGGTTCTTATTCTCAAAGTTTGAGTGTTATCTTTGTTTTGGCCTAAGAAAAACTCCGTTCCCTTATTTAGTGACGCTGTCTTCTTCCCGGGTGGCTTAGTGGTAAAGAATCATACTGCAGTGCAGGAGGCATGAGTT
>NW_011378899.1:0-597 GCF_000754665.1 Bison bison bison
ATAGTTCTCACTGAGAGTCTCTTCCACCCAAGAGAACTGGAAACATGGTCATACAAAAATGTGTACACTAATGTTCACAGTGGCATTATTCATAATTGTCAAAAATGTAAACACCCAAACATCCATTTGGTGAGAAATGGATAAACAAAATGGGGTCTAGCCAAACAATGGAACAGTGTTCAGCCTGAAAATGAAAGGCAGTTCTGTTTCAAGCTACTCATGAGTGAACTTTGAAGATATTGTGCTACGTGAAATAAACCAGACACAAAAGGACCAATATTGTTTGACTCCACTTTTATGAAGTTCTTAGAATAGGCAAATTCACAGAGAAAGAAAGTAAAATACAGGTTACGAAGAAATAGGGATGTTACTTAACCGGTAGAGTTTCAGCTTGAGTTTTAAAAACAGTTCTGCAGACGGATGTGGGATGTTGCACAACAGTGTGAGTGTGCATCATGTCACTGAACTGTACACTTAAAAAATGGTTAAATTTTAAAAGGCACAGGCAAGAAAAAGAATGAAGTACTGATATATGCTACAACATAAACTTTGAACATAGTATGCTGAGTGAAGAAACCAGACACCGAAGCCATCTAG
>NW_011378900.1:0-723 GCF_000754665.1 Bison bison bison
CTGGGGATTGCTCTCGAGTGACTGCAGGGCCAATAGACCTCATCTAGGCTTGTGTCCAGAAGCCAGTGTTCCTCTCCAGGGGCGAAAGGGAACTCGGGGTTGCATTCCAGACGCACGCGGGGAGACAGGCATCCATCTCGAGTGGAAGCAAAGAACCCCGCTCTGCTCTCGAGTCGCGACGGGTATCTCTTGGAGCTCACTGGGTGGACTAAAGGGAGTCAAGCCTCCTGAGGCGTTTGGAGAGAGGTCGAGAGATTGGTCTCTAGGCCATATAGGAGACGAAGGCCCTTAAGTCGCGATGACGGGGGAGGCTCGGAGTTGTTCTCGAGCGGCGTCCCCGGTGTGCGGTTTCTCGCGAGGTACGACGTCGAGGTCAGTGAGTCTCTCGTGGGGCGCCAAGGAAGTCGGGTCTCCATGCGAATGTCAAGGGGGAGCGCGTCATTGCTCTCAAGTCATAGTAGGGGAATCTGGCCTCGAGACGTGTTGAAGAAGGTCTCTCGAGGTCTTTCTCGGGTTGAGGCAGGACACCCTGGGGTCCCTCGACTTGTGCAGGTGACCTCAGGGGGCTTCTCATGGTGGCTCTGAGAAGTCAGGGAAACTGGAGGTGGGAGGGGCCTGTCGGCACTCCACTGGGTTTGGTGCATTGGAAAAGGGCCTCATCTCCAGTTGAGGCAGGAACCTCAGGATTCCTCTGATTTCAGACTCCGATCCCAGGGTCCCTGC
>NW_011378901.1:0-792 GCF_000754665.1 Bison bison bison
AGGCCACGTCTGGAATGTCGTCGTGAGACCGGCCTCATCCTGAGGTGCGACCGGAAAGTGGGAACCCCTTCCAGACAAAGCAGGGGAGTCGACCCTCCTGTCGAGATCAGGAGGGTAGAAGGGGCTCAGAGGAAGTGGTGCCGGAAAACCTCGGTGTTCCTCTCCAGGGAGACCGGGATGCCGGGGAACTTTGTGGGGGCCCATCAAGGGTGCCAAGTACCGTTTCGACCTCCAATTCCTAACGTGGGACTTCTCCTGAGACGCTGTAGCGGGACAGGGCTTCATCTTGCGATGACGGGGGAACCACGTGGTTTTCTCGAGTTGCGGCGGGATTCTCGAGTTACGACGGGGAATTCGGGATGCCTCTTGTGTTGGCCCAGGGAAGTCCAATCTTCCATTCGATTGCGAAGGCAAGCTGGGGATTGCTCTCGAGTGACTGCAGGGCCAATAGACCTCATCTAGGCTTGTGTCCAGAAGCCAATGTTCCTCTCCAGGGGGCGAACGGGATCTCGGGGTTGCGTTCCAGACGCACCCGGGGAGACAGGCATTCATCTCGAGTGGAAGCAAAGAACCCCGCTCTGCTCTCGAGTCGCGACGGGTATCTCTTGGAGCTCACTGGGTGGACTAAAGGGAGTCAAGCCTCCTGAGGCGTTTGGAGAGAGGTCGCGAGATTGGCCTCTAGGCCATGCAGGAGACGAAGGCCCTCATCTCCGCGATGACGGGGGAGTCTCGGGGTGGTTCTCGAGCGGCGGGCCCAGGGTGCGGTTTCACACGAGGTACGACGGCGAGGTC
>NW_011378902.1:0-758 GCF_000754665.1 Bison bison bison
TCAAGTACAGCACGCCCCGCGACGAGAGGTGCGGCCCGTTGGCCCGACCTGCAGGGCAGAGCGAAAGGGAGGCGAAGCGCAAGGCTCTTAGGGCGCCCCGAGCCAACCGCCACCGTCTCGGGCCGTATCAGCCTGAAGGCGCCCGATCTCGTCTGATCTCGGAAGCTAAGCAGGGTCGGGCCTGGTTAGGATCTTGGATGGGAGACCACCTGGGAATCCCGGGTGCTCGAGGCTTTTTGCCTACCAGAAGAGGTCCTTTAGCCCCCGCCGCGCGTCCCGATTCTTGGATCCCCCCCGCAGCCCCAGCCCCTCCCGGGCCGCGGGGAGCGGGTGTGGCTGGGGCCCCGACTCCCGCTGCAGACCTGGGTTGCCTCCGCGCGGCCCGCGAGCCCCTCCGCATTCGCATTCGGCTTCCAGGACACCCGACGACCGGCAGTCCCGTCTCCACCTGGGGCTCCTTTGGCTTGCCTCAGGCAATCCCGGGGCTTGCACCGACTCCAGCCAGAGCCCCGGCCCCGCCCCACCCCCTGCCTCGAGGCGATCGCGCATGCGCATGTGCGCGCGCACGCACAGATAGATGTGCCCAAACGGGGCATCTATCTTGTTCACTTATACCGTGGGTGGATCTATGCCTGGGAGTCGGACTGCTGGACCGTAGGCTACTTCCACTTTTAGTTCCTCCGGGAACCTCCATATTCTTTTCCATACCGGCTCTACCCACGCCCATTCCTACTCACCGTGGAGGAGAGTTCCCTTTG
>NW_011378903.1:0-1039 GCF_000754665.1 Bison bison bison
TCGAGTTGCGGCGGGATTCTCGAGTTACGACGGGAAATTCAGGCTTCCTCTTGTGTTGGCCCAGGAAGTCCAATCTTCCATTCAACTTGTCAGAGAGAGCTGTGGGTTGCTCTCGAGTCACTTCAGGGCAAAGAGTCCTCATCTAGGCTTGGGTCCAGGACGTAGTGTTCCTCTCCAGGGGCAACAGGGATATCGGGGTCGCATTCCAGTCTCACCCGGTGGGTCACGCCTCGTCTCGAGTGGAAGCAAAGGACTCCACTATCCTCTCGAGTCGCGACGTGTAACTCTTGGAGCCCAATGAGTGGCCTAAAGGGAGTCAAGTGTCCTGTGTAGCTTGGACAGAAGGTTCACGCTTGATCTGCATACCATGCAGTTAAAGATGGCCCTCCTCTCGTGATGACGGGAGCGTCTCATGGGTTTTCTCGAGCTGCGGCGCCAGTGTGGGGTTTCTCACGAGATATGATGGGGAGTTCAGGGAGCCTCTCGTGCGGCGCCAGAGAAGCCTGACTCCATGCGTGTGGCCAGGCAGATCGCGTCATTGCTCTCGAGTCATGGGAGGGACTAGGGCCTCAAGAGGCATTTAAGAAGGACTCTCAAGGTCTTTCTTGGGTTGGGGCGGGAAACACTCGTTTCCCTCGACCTCTACAGGGGACCTTAGGGAACTTCCCAGGTGCCTCTGAGAGGTGAGGGATACTGAGGAGTTAGAGGGGCCTCTCGGGACTCCACTAGGTTTGACGAAATGAAAGAGGGCCTCATCTCGATTGGAGGCAGGAACCTCAGGCTTCCTCTCCATTTCTGACTCCGACCACAGGGTCCCTGCAGAGTTGGGATAGGAGAGTCAGGCCTCGTCTTGTCTGAGTAACGGAACTCTGCTTGCCTCTCGAGTTGTTCAGGGGGTCTCAAGGCCCTTGACAAGCTGAGTGTGGAACCTGCGGGTGTTTCCAGAAGATGCATGGGGGTGTCAGTGCCCCTTCGTTTTGTGCTTTCCCCCACAGGGTTGCCTTCAAAGAGGTGTCCGCGCATCGGGTTCATTTCAAGA
>NW_011378904.1:0-665 GCF_000754665.1 Bison bison bison
CTGGGGTTCTCTAGGCAAGAACACTGGAGTGGGTTGCCATGTCCTCCTCCAATGCATGAAAGTGAAATGTGAAAGTGAAGTCGCTCAGTCGTGCCCGACTCTGAGCGACCCCATGGACTGCAGCCTACCAGGCTCTTCCGTCCATGAGATTTTCCAGGCAAGAGTACTGGAGTGGGGTGCCATTGCCTTCTCCCATATCTATTCACAAGCCTGCCTAAATCATTGACTTCTAGCCACCTTTGGGATGCCAATGACCACCCAGCCTTACCAGGCCACAGAGGAGAGAAAACACTTACCACAGGAGGTCCGGGTAAGGAACAAGGAACTAACAAGCTCCCACCAACCAGGATTCTGCAGAGGTCAAACAAAGAGGTCAGCAAGAGATGGGAGACTGCAGTCCAGAGGTCCTAGCAACTTCCAGCGAGCAGCAAAGACCCAGCATAGTCAAAACGAATTCAAATGTTACCAAAAACAAATAAATAAACGGACAGAAGTTCTTTGAACACATGACTGAGATTAGGGGTGAGGCAGAACATGTATGTGCCAGGATACTCTTAAAGTACGAGAAAGCAAAGAAAGGAAAGACAACTCTCAAGCTGTGCAAAGTGATCAAAATGAATGAGTACACAGTTTTACCTGTATACACTAGCAGATAATAATCTGAA
>NW_011378905.1:0-599 GCF_000754665.1 Bison bison bison
TTCACGTGCCAGATTATGCACTGATCACGTGACTGATCATGCACTGATCACGTGGCTGATCATGCACTGATCACGAGACTGATCATGCACTGATCACGTGGCTGATCATGAACTAATCATGAAGCTGATCATACACTGATCACGTGACTGTGCATGCACTGTTCGCGGGGCTGAACATGCACTGATCACGTGGGTGATCATGCACTAATCAGGTTGCGGATCATGCCCTGATCACCCGACTGATCATACACTGATCAGAGGCAGTACATGCACTCATCACGTGTCTGATCATACACTGATCACATTACTGATAATGCACTGTACACTTGCCTGATAATGCACTGTACACTTGCCTGATCATGCACTGATCACGTGGCTCATCATGCTCTGATCACGAAGCTGATCATACACTGATTACGTGATTGTCCATGTGCACTGATCACTTGGCTGATCTTTCACTGTTCATGTGGCTGATCATGCACTGATCAAGTGCCTAGATTATACACTGATTACGAGACTGCACATGCATGATCACGTCAGCTGATCATACACTGATCATGGCTGTCATGCACTCATCACGTGTCTGATCATACACTGAT
>NW_011378906.1:0-870 GCF_000754665.1 Bison bison bison
GTTCTGATTTCAATGGTCTCAAGACAAGGCAGCGCTTCCAAATCAAACTGCCGGAAATACAAGGAAACATTGACCTAAATGAACGTCAGAGTCCCGTGAACTGGGAACTAGTCAATATGAAATATCTAGTATTTTTGGTTTTGCTCCTCCACTATAGACATGTCTAAGAGTCAACAACATTAAGCACAACATGTTCATAGTGCCTAGGTTTCCTTTGAGGTAAAAATTGCTCTATTGTTATATCTGTCACAAGCCTGTCAGCAAGAAAGTACCTGGAAACGACAACATCAAAAGAAAAAAACGTAAATGTGATATGAGCTTTTAGACAAACTCTTTACAATAATTATACTCTAAAATATCTGCCTCTCATAGTCTTGATTGAAGGCAGAGGAGAAGGGGATGACAAGGGTACGATGGTTGGATGGCATCACTGACTCGATGGACATGAGTTTGAGCAAGCCCCTGGAGCTGGTGACAGACACGGAAGCCTGGCGTCCTTCAGGCCACGGGGTCCCAAAGAGTCAGACACGACTGAGCAACTGAACTGAACTGAACTAACAAACGTTTCTCCAGGTGTTTTGGTTACCCGAGTTTCTATCCTTGTGACGACAGTGTATTGAATAGCTAGGTCATTTCCAAATAAATGAAAGTTCTGAAACATTCACGACTTGAAAGGACCTCCCTTTTACACAGAAACAAAAGAGATTTTTGACTCTCCATGAATAGTGTCTGGCACCATCCTGACATGTTAAATGTAAGAAAGCAATTGTTTTGTTTTGTTTTGTTCTGTTCTTGGGGGTGGGGGAGGGGGCGGGCTATAGCCAATGCCAATATAAAAGTCAGTTCTTGGTTGCTGAAGGGAAATGTATT
>NW_011378907.1:0-791 GCF_000754665.1 Bison bison bison
AACCTGCCCAGTTTCCCTTGGGGAAAGTGACTTCTCATGACATCTCCAAAACCAATTATACAAATAACTGGAAGCCATATCCAGTCAAATGAATGTAGACATAATTTTACAATGTACACCAACCTCACTCAAACTTCTCAACAGACAAAAGGCAAAATTGTATCTATGGTACCTCAGCTTTGCTTAAAACTGTATCTACAGTACCTTAGTTTTGCTTATGAAATTTAACCAAAACAAAACACTAAAGTCTATCCAAAAAAGGACATAAAATTTACAATATTAACTTTAAAATTATAAATTTAAACTGTGAAAAACCTCATTCACAAAACTTAAACACAAGCCACAGAAAAATATATTGACAAAATACATATATGATAAAGGATTGTGCTCCCAATATACAAAATATCTGGAACAAACAACCTCATTAAAGGCGTATAAATCTGAACACCTGGCCAAAGAAAAGATACACATAGTAAATCAGCATATCAAAAATACTCAAAATCATATATCATTAGGAAATTACAATCTAAAACAGCAATGAAGTAGCACTGCACACCTATTAGATCCAGTAAGCTCAAAAAAGGGTAGAGGGGGGCGAGGGGCGTTCTCTGGTGGCTCAGTGGTAAAGAATCTGCGTGATGATGCAAGACACTCAAGTTCGATCTCTTACCCAGGAAGATACCACGTGCCAGAGAAATTTAGCTGGATTTTTCCACATCTAAACAAGGCTCACCTGTGACCTGAACACTACACGTCTAGCACTTAGTGAACAGCTTTGAAAAAGTGTCCAG
>NW_011378908.1:0-572 GCF_000754665.1 Bison bison bison
GCCGACAGAGACATTAAAATATTGGAATGACTGTGTTTTTTGCATTTTGTAAAATTAAGTAGAGACATGCAAATAATAAAGTAGACCAATTCCATCTTGTAGATAGGAAAACTGTAACGTCAGATGGCAAACACAGTCGATAGAATAAATGACAGATTAGACAGGACAGCTGGAGAAAATTGTGCACTTGAAGACGTAGCAACAGAAAGTGTTCAGAGTGAAGCGCAGACTATGCCAATATATACAAAGACAACGCAGCATAATCTATAATTTTTGTCCCCTAAGAATGCAGGATTGGTTAAACATTTGAAAATCAATCAGTGTAATTCAAAGTACTAAAGGACAAAAAATAAAACACAGTAGGGTCATCTCGAAAAACGCTGAAAAATAATTTGATAAAGTCTGATATCTATTCCAGGGTTGGGACGATGCCCTGGCAGAGGGCATGGCAACCAACTTCAATATTCTTGCCTGGAGAATCCTCAACCAGAGGAACCATTTGGGTTTAAACTCCATGGGGTCGCAAAGAGCTGGACAGATCTGAGTGACTGAACACATTCTGTATAAAAACT
>NW_011378909.1:0-507 GCF_000754665.1 Bison bison bison
CTTTTTCACTCTCCTCTTTCACTTTCATCAACAGGCTTTTTAGTTCCTCTTCACTTTCTGGCATAAGTGAAGTTAGTGTAGTTGCTCAGTAGTGTCCAACTCTTTGCAACCCCATGGACTGTAGCCCGTCAGGCTCCTCTGTCCATGGCATTTTCCAGGCAAGAGTGCTGGAGTGAATTGCCATTTCCTTAATTACAAATTCTAAAATTACTTTGCCATTTCTGACATAAGGGTGGTGTCATACTGAAAGGGAAACTCCCAGGTCAGTAGATGCCCAATATGCTACTGGAGATCAGTGGAGAAATAACTCTAGAAAGAATGAAGGGATGGAGCCAAAGCAAAAACAATACACAGTTGTGGATGGGAGTGGTGATAGAAGCAAGGTCCGATGCTGTAAAGAGCAATATTGCATAGGAACCTGGAATATCAGGTCCCTGAATTAAAGGCAAAATTGGAAGTGGTCGAAACAGGAGATGGCAAGAGTGAATGTCAACATTCTAGGAATTA
>NW_011378910.1:0-906 GCF_000754665.1 Bison bison bison
GGTTAATACTTATTTCTTCTATATATTCATTAATGTGTTAAGGGCAGGGGATATGGTAGACTTAGCAACAAACATTGGCTCAACAAATGAAAAAACCCTTCATCAACACAATTTCTAATTAGCCCACTCACTATACTTATAGTTTTCTAACTTCTCTAAAGAACCTGTTTTTTAGAGGGTTTAAAGCATCTCGTGCCTCTCACGGTTGGGAGGCTGTGAGCAATCACATGTGGCCGGAGGAGCCTGTCAGGCAGGCTAGAGAACCTTCAGAGGAGTTTGTAGGTTAAAACACTCTTGTCACACCCAAGAGATTTTATTGACTGGAGCTCTAGGTTAACTCCTTCTCCGAAAGAGGTGGTGGGGGACAGCCCCCCGTAAAGTCAGAGGTGTAGGTAAGAGCACAAAGTAGTAAAGTAGGGAAGCTCTGGTTATGGGGGTAGACGCTCGAGGATTTCCAGGGGGACTCCTGAGGCTCGATCCCGCCTTTGTGTATGTCGAGCCTCCTTCCTCATGACCTTTGTCACGGGCGGAGTACCTCACTCTGGCCCCCAACAGGCCCTCAAGTCGCGATGACGGTTGAGGCTCGGGGTTATTCTCGAGCGGCGGCCCCACTGTGCGGTTTCTCGCGAGGTACGACGGCGAGGTCAGTGAGCCTCTCGTGGGGCGCCAAGGAAGTCGGGTCTCCATGCGAATGGCGAGGGGGAGCGCGTCATTGCTCTCAAGTCATAGTAGGGGAATCTGGCCTCGAGACGTGTTGAAGAAGGTCTCTCGAGGTCTTTCTCGGGTTGAGGCAGGACACCCTGGGGTCCCTCGACTTGTGCAGGTGACCTCGAGGGGGCTTCTCATGGTGGCTCTGAGAGTCGAGGGAAACTGGAGGTGGGAGGGGCCTCGTCGGCACGTCCACGT
>NW_011378911.1:0-817 GCF_000754665.1 Bison bison bison
CTGTGTTTTCAGTGATGGACCAGAACTGTAGCATAAGGACCTGCTATCTGCAGAGTCTTCCAGTTTGAAATATTACTAATTGTACTCTTTGCAGAACACATATATTGGGTATCAGGACTATAGGATGGATGGCTTAGCTTGATCCTCTTATTGCTTCCCTCCCCACAGCCTTGGGCGACAAGGCAGGCTTGGGTGTGTTCTCACATGGAGAACAGAATCGCATTTGCTGGGAGCCACCACGGGAGACCCCATGCATGACAAAAGTCATGCAGAGAATATCTGACAGGCAAAGGCGGATCAGGACTCGAGGGATTCCCTGGACCTGCTCAAGCATCTGCCCCCAAACCAAAATCTGTCTGTCTACTGTTTACTATAGTATGCCTTTTCATCAGTTCTTCTGACATTAACAGGGTGCTCTCCCTGACAATCATTCTCTGAAGAAAATCAACTTAAGGCTCTAGTTAATAAGTCTCCTGGGCTTGAAAGGAGCATTTTAATTCTAACCCCTCTGTTACTATTTTAGCTTGCTTGACAGGTCTATTCATACTCTTGTATTTAACGCACATGATTGTTCACAACAAACCCAAGTATAACCTTTGAGTGATAAAACAGCATTATTAGAATAATACTGCATTGTTGAGCCAATGTTTCCTTCTGAGTTTCCTTGTCCTTTACCCAATTTGCACCTGGGAGTGCATTAGCTAATATATTGGAATGCAAGAAAACAAGCGGTAGCCTTGGTATTAGCAACATAAGACTCTTGAGTTAATAAGTTTGTTCTTTCTTGTAATCCACTGCACCTTTGCTCCATAAGAAT
>NW_011378912.1:0-716 GCF_000754665.1 Bison bison bison
TCTAGTAGTTTTGTTTTTGCTCCTCTACTGTAGACATGTCTAAGAGTCATCAACATGAAGCACAAAATGTTCATAGTGCCTCGGTTTGTTCTAAGGTAAAAATTGCTATATCGTTATATCTGTCACAAGCTTGTCAACAAGAAAGTACCTCGAAAGAACAGGAACAAAACGAAAAATTAAATGTGATATGAGCTTTTAGATAAACTATGAACACTAATTACACTCTGAAATATCTGCCTATGAGAGTCTTGATTGAAGGCAGAGGAGAAGGGGACGACAGAGGCTAAGATGGTTGGATGGCATCACTGATTCGATGGACATGAGTTTGAGCAAGCCCCTGGAGTTGGTGATGGACACGGAAGCCCAGCGTCCTGCAGGCCACGGGGTCCTAAAGAGTCAGACACGACTGAGCCACTGAACTGAACTGAACATACAATCGTTTCTCCAGGTGTTTGGGTTACCCGAGTTTCTATCCTGTGCTAAACTAAGTGACGACAGTGTACTGAAGAGCTGGGTCATTTCCAAATAAATTAAAGTTCTGAAACATTCACGCCTTGAAAGGACCTCCCTTTTACACAGAAACAAAAGAGATTTTTGACTATCCAAATAATAGTGTCTGGCACCATCCTGACATGTGAAACGTAAGAAAGCAATTTTTTTTTGTTTGTTTGGTTCTGATCTTGGGTTCTGTGTGTGTGTGTGTGTGTGTGTGTGTG
>NW_011378913.1:0-867 GCF_000754665.1 Bison bison bison
TTCTGAGCTGGCGGTGGGGGCGAGGGGCGCGACTTGCTGTCCCCCAAGCCACCTCTGAATCCTCGCGCTCTGCCCCTGAACCGGACTGGAGCAAGTGGGTCCGCGTGCTCTGTCGTGGCTTTGTCGTTTGAAATCCTTGGCGGGAGACGGAAAAGCCCCCACATGCCAAGGAGGAGACAAGGCCCCAAAGAAGGAAGTCACAGCTCCCTTGGGTGCAAAATAGCTGTCCTCCAAAATGGATCAAGTTTCCCCACACGGGGTTTCCAATCCAAACCTAAAAAAGACCCAAGGGGGCTAAACCCATCCCGCCCCGTTGACCTGTGGCCCAAGGTGCCCCTCCCCCCACAGCCTCCTTCCACAGCCCCAGGGCATTCAAGAGTTCGCCGGCCCCGCCTGCCTGCTCCATCCGTGGTCCTCCCGCCCCCCCTGCAGGACCCTCTAAAAAAAGCGACCGACAGGCAGGTGGCGCCCGACAACCAACCCGCTGTCCGGAGAGCCGGCCGCAGCCTAGAAGCTCCGAGGGAGACCAGCAGGGACTCGTTGCCAAGACGGGGCCCATCCTAGGGCGCAGTTTCTCCGCTCAGTCAGCGACGCGGACAGGAAAAGAGGACACGCCGACACTTCTCGAGGACGTCCCTGGGCGAGGTACGACGGACGCGGGGAGCGGGGACAGGCGGGGGGGGAGGGAAGGATTCTTGACAACCCCACCCACGGGGCAGCGGAATGCACTCCCAGCCGAGAGGGACCTCAGGCCAACGTCAGGCGGCGCGACCTCCCGCCCCGAAAAATACTCGCCAAACCCCTTTTGGACCCCGACCCCAAACTCTTTCAGCAAAAACAACGTTCAACATGACAAATAAAGACCTT
>NW_011378914.1:0-605 GCF_000754665.1 Bison bison bison
CTGAAATCAGAGGTACCCTGCGGTTCCTGCCTCAACTGGAGATGAGGCCCTCTTCCAATGCACCAAACCCAGTGGGGTCCCGAGAGGCCCCTCCCACCTCCAGTTTCCCTGGCTTCTCAGAGCCACCATGAGAAGCCCCCTGAGGTCACCTGCACAAGTCGAGGGAACCCAGGGTTTCCTGCCTCAACCCGAGAAAGACCTCGAGAGACCTTCTTCAACACGTCTCGAGGCCAGATTCCCCTACCATGGCTCGGGAGCAATGACGCGCTCCCCCTCGCCACTCGCATGGATACCCGACTTCCCTGGCGCCCCACGAGAGGTTCACTGACCTCACCGTCGTACCTCGTGAGAAACCGCACACTGGGGCCGCCGCTGGAGAACAACCCCGAGATTCCGCCGTCATCGAGAGATGAGGGCCTTCGTCTCCTGCATGGCCTAGAGACCAATCTCGCGACCTCTCTCCAAACGCCTCAGGAGGCTTGACTCCCTTGGGTCCACCCAGTGAGCTCCAAGAGATACCCGTCGCGATTCGAGAGCAGAGCGGGGTTCTTTGCTTCCACTCGAGATGAATGCCTGTCTCCCCGGGTGCGTCTGGAATGCAACCC
>NW_011378915.1:0-972 GCF_000754665.1 Bison bison bison
CAGTGACAGTGACGCTGGAGCCCGCGGGGCGCTGCCGCTGGGACGAGCCTGTGCGCATCGCTGTGCGCGGCCTGGCCCCGGGGCAGCCGGTCACGCTGCGCGCGTCCCTGCGCGACGAGAAGGGCGCGCTCTTCAGGGCCCACGCGCGCTACTGCGCCGACGCCACCGGCCTACTGGACCTGGAGCGCGCGCCCGCGCTGGGCGGCAGCTTCGCGGGGCTCGAGCCCATGGGGCTCTTTTTGGGCTCTGGAGCCCGAGAAGCCTTTTTGGCGATTTCTGAAGAGGGATGTGCAGACGCCCTTCGTCGTGGAGCTGGAGGTGCTCGACGGTCACGAGTCCAAGGCCCAGCGGCTTCTGGGCCGGGCGGTGCACGAGCGCGACTTCCTGGCGCCGGGGATGCGGCGCGAGCCGGTGCGCGCGGGCCGGGTGCGCGCCACGCTCTTCCTGCCGCCAGGTGGGCCTGGGGTGCTGGGGCCTGGCGATCGTGTTCTCTAGGCCGTCTCGGTTTGTGATACCGCTTCCCGGGAAGGGTGGCTTGGGATCAGGGTCAGAGAAGAGAATGTTGACTAAATCAGTGACCTCACAGCCACAATGGAGGCTTTTGGTTTGTTCTGCACTCTGTTACGCGGTTTGCTTGCATTATCTCATTTAACCTCTGTATCCCAAAGAGGTGGATACTGTTATGAAGAATTAAAAAAAAAGGAACTGGATGGGGTCCGTAGGTTCATTTTGCCATTAATAATTAATCTACAGCTCTAGATCTTACACAATATGATGGAACCTATTGCCAGGACACTCTTCTCTAGTGTCCTGCGTACACTGGGCCCCTTACCTACTTTTTCATGCTCCTCTCTACCACAGATCACTTTTCAGACTTCACTGCCTTCCCTACCTAAAGCCTCACTGGGTATCTCTTTTTTCTTTCCTCTGGTCAAGTGACATTTGAAATATAAGTACACATACACACAGAGT
>NW_011378916.1:0-821 GCF_000754665.1 Bison bison bison
TGCTTCCACATTGCGAAGCACCCCGATTTCCCGGTCCCCTCTTGGTAAGGACCCGATGCCCGGATACCTCTCCGAACTCCACCCTGTGAATGAAGTCAACACGAAGGGGCAGTGACTCACCCGTGCATCGTCCGGAAAAAACCCCAGGTTCCAAATACAGCTCGATAAGTGGCCTCTCTCCCCGGGGACACCTCGAGAGGCAAGCGGAGTTCCATGCCTCAACCCAAGACGAGGCCTGACTCTCCTGTCCCCAGTCTGCAGGGACCCTGCGATCGGAGTCTGAAATCAGAGGAACCCTGAGGTTCCTGCCTCAACTGGAGATGAGGCCCTCTTCCAATGCACCAAACCCAGGGGAGTCCTGAGAGTCCCCTCCCACCTCCAGTTTCCCTGACTTCTCAGAGCCACCATGAGAAGCCCGCTGAGGTCACATGCACAAGTCGAGGGAAGCCCGGGTTTCCTGCCTCAACCCGAGAAAGACCTCGAGAGACCTTCTTCAACACGTCTCGAGGCCAGGTTCCCCTACCATGACTCGAGAGCAATGACGCGCTCCCCCTCGCCACTCTCATGGAGACCCGACTTCCCTGGCGCCCCACGAGAGGCTCACTGACCTCGCCGTCGTACCTCGTGAGAAACCGCACCCTGGGGCCGCCGCTCGAGAACCACCCCGAGACTCCCCCGTCATCGCGGAGATGAGGGCCTTCGTCTCCTGCATGGCCTAGAGGCCAACCTCGCGACCTCTCTCCAAACGCCTCAGGAGGCTTGACTCACTTTAGTCCACCCCGTGAGCTCCAAGAGATACCCGTCGCGACTCGAGAGCAGAG
>NW_011378916.1:3740-4288 GCF_000754665.1 Bison bison bison
AACACGAAGGGGCAGTGACTCGCCCGTGCATCGTCCGGAAAAGACCCCCAGGTTCCAAATACCGCTCGACAAGTGGCCTCTCTCCCCGGGGAAACCTCGAGAGGCAAGCGGAGTTCCATGCCTCAACCCAAGACGAGGCCTGACTCTCCTGTCCCCAGTCTGCAGGGACCCTGCGATCGGAGTCTGAAATCAGAGGAACCCTGAGGTTCCTGCCTCAACTGGAGATGAGGCCCTCTTCCAATGCACCAAACCCCGTGGAGTCCCGAGAGGCCCCCCCCCACTCCAGTTTCCCTGACTTCTCAGAGCCACCATGAGAAGCCCCCTGAGGTCACCTGCACAAGTCGAGGAAGCCAGGACTTCCTGCCTCAACCCGAGAAAGACCTCGAGAGACCTTCTTCAACACGTCTCGAGGCCAGGTTCCCCTACCATGACTCGAGAGCAATGACGCGCTCCCCCTCGCCACTCGCATGGAGACCCGACTTCCCTGGCGCCCCACGAGAGGCTCACTGACCTCGCCGTCGTACCTCGTGAGAAACCGCACCCTGGGG
>NW_011378916.1:4843-5192 GCF_000754665.1 Bison bison bison
ACCCTGTGAATGAAGTCAACACGAAGGGGCAGTGACTCGCCCGTGCATCGTCCGGAAAAGACCCCCAGGTTCCAAATACCGCTCGACAAGTGGCCTCTCTCCCCGGGGACACCTCGAGAGGCAAGCGGAGTTCCATGCCTCAACCCAAGACGAGGCCTGACTCTCCTGTCCCCAGTCTGCAGGGACCCTGCGATCGGAGTCTGAAATCAGAGGAACCCTGAGGTTCCTGCCTCAACTGGAGATGAGGCCCTCTTCCAATGCACCAAACCCCGTGGAGTCCCGAGGGGCTCCCCCCCCCACCTCCAGTTTCCCTGACTTCTCAGAGCCACCATGAGAAGCCCCCTGAGGT
>NW_011378917.1:0-650 GCF_000754665.1 Bison bison bison
GGCTGCTCAGCTCTTTGGTTATTGCCTCCTGAGGCACATCATCAGTGCATGATCAGCCACGTCATCAGTGTATGCTCAGCCACGTGATCAGTGTATGATCAGCCAGGTAATCAGTGCTTGATCAGCCACGTGATCAGTGCATGTAGAGTCACGGGATCAGTGTATTATTACCAATAATCAGTGCATGATCAGGTATGTGAACAGTGCATGATCAGGCACATGATCAGTGCATGATCAGTCATGTGATCAGTGCATGATCAGCCACGTGATCAGTGCATGATCAGTTACGTGATCAGTGTATGATCAGCCACGTGATCAGTGCATGATAGACACGTGATCAGTGCATGATCAGTCACGTGATCAGTGCATGTTTAGCCACGGGATCAGTGCATGTTAGCCATGTGACCAGTGCATGATAGCTATGTGATCAGTGCATAATCAGCCACGTAATCAGTGATTGATAGCCACCTTACAAGTGCATGATCAGCAAAGTGATTAGTGCATGATCAGCCACGTGATCAGTGCATGATCAGCCACCTGATCATTGTATGATCAGGCACGTGATCAGTGCATGATAGCCAAGTTACAATGCATGATAGCTACGTGATCGGTGGATGCTCAGTCACATAGTCAGTGCATGATCAGCCATG
>NW_011378918.1:0-505 GCF_000754665.1 Bison bison bison
TTGCTGTAGCAAAATTTATGTCTCAGTTTCTGATTTATAAGACTTTCCTCTCAGTGTGGATAAAGCCAAAGTGAGGGGTTGTAGAATCTTCCAGGTTGAGAATTGCGTTGCCATAGAAACACTATTAGATGAAAAGTGCCCTGCGGGTCCGCCACTCTAAGGATGGAGTAAATGGAATTGAATTGGGAATTGAATGCTCTAGAAGAGACAGATGTTGTTTCATTGGTTTTGCTTTTGGTAACAAGATCTGGTGGAGCCATCTTAGTGTCATATCTCTGCTTGCAATTTTGGAAGAATTGCTCTATAAACATTATGAATTATTGTTACAATGAAAAAGTACTTCTCATTGGTATCCCATAATGCATTTTGTTGATCAAGGTGAGTGGAAGGTCAAAAGGCAGAGAGACTTGCCTACAAGGAGGTACATGGTTAGGTAGCAGATGGAATTTGCTCCTCTCCTCCCATTTCTATTTCTTTCCTATCCCTCATCTCTATTCTTTGCCAG
>NW_011378919.1:0-532 GCF_000754665.1 Bison bison bison
TATTCCCTGAAACTTATTACATGCCTCCTAGCTCATCGTAGGTGCTCAGTATTTACTTAGTGTGTGAAAGACAGAAAAGCTCTTGGAAGCCTCAAGGGGTCACTTGGCTCGGCACTTTTGATCTCTTTGTATATTTGGCGATTCAATTCTTTCCTTTCCTGGGTTGATGGGTACACTATATTCGAGGCACAACCTAAGGCATGAAGACATATCCATACATAGAGGGTCTTGCTTTCAAGGGAACTCGTACAGCAGATTTCTACAAGTTAGGGCTTTTCAAATGCTCTAGAAGAATGTGAACGTTCAGTAGGCTCCATTTTCATTTCAAAGAAAGATCGTTTGACTTCCATAGCAAAAGGTGGAGACCTTCCAACGTTGAGTCCAATACTTATACCTTGACCATTTCAGGCAAGTCTTGTGGTTCCTTCTGGAGGTGTGTGGCTCTTGCAGAAATGTGAAGATCTTCCATCGTCCTCAGACTTTGGGTCATTTGCAATCATCCAGAAAGCTTCCAGGTCTAGGTTCCAGACCA
>NW_011378920.1:0-506 GCF_000754665.1 Bison bison bison
AGACCTCGAGAGACTTTCTTCAACACGTCTCGAGGCCAGATTCCCCTCCCAAGACTCGAGAGCAATGACACGCTCCCCCTCGCCACTCGCATGGAGACCCGACTTCCCTGGCGCCCCACGAGAGGCTCACTGACCTCGCCGTTGTACCTAGGGAGAAACCGCACACTGTGGCCGCCGCTCGAGAACAACCCTGAGACTCCCCCATCATCGCGAGTTGAGGGCCTTCGTCTCCTGTATGGCCTAGAGACCAATCTCTCGACCTCTCTCCAACGCCTCAGGAGGCTTGACTCCCTTTAGTCCACCCAGTGAGCTCCAAGAGATACCCGTCGCGACTCGAGAGCAGAGCGGGGTTCTTTGCTTCCACTCGACATGAATGCCTGTCTCCCCGGGTGTGTCTGGAATGCAACCCTGACATCCCTGTCACCCCTGGAGAGGAACATTGGCTTCTGGACACAAGCCTAGATGAGGTCTATTGGCCCTGCAGTCACTCGAGAGCAATCCCCAGC
>NW_011378921.1:0-676 GCF_000754665.1 Bison bison bison
TACCTATTGAAGCAACCACCAACCAACAGAGATTTCCCAATAAGCACAGTGTTTAACTCTCCTTTGAAAATACCGTGAAAATGATGATCCAGACTGAGCACTTTCAGTTAGCTCAAGCTCTACTCAGAGGGGCTAGAGAGCCTTCTGCACACCTCGTTTCTTCACTCTGGATTTTCAGAGAATTTCAAACACCTGGGGGACACAGCCATCCAATCTGCTAGTTTTATACAAAGAACAGCAAAAGCAAAATTAAAAATTTTTAAAAGCTAAGCAACCTTTCACAGAAAGGAAGTGACTTGAAACACGTAGGAAGGAAAAGGAGCGTGGGGAAACACGATGACTGATGGGAAGGACAGATGTCCACAAGCAATGATAAAAAAAAAAAGGTTCCTTGACTTTTTATTTGAATTGTGTTGTTGCTGCTTTGATTATGGATGGTTTTATTTAGTCCTTGCATAGATTCCCCCACCCCAGTATAAAATAAGCTTGTTCAAAGACACCCCAGTTTGTTTTTGTCTCTGGAAGCCCATACAGGTAAAGCAATATAAACTACTAATGATTCTTTGCTGGAGACCAAATGAAACTAGCTATCTTCATAAACCATGACTGAATGAACCAATACTGGAGAGAAACATGCAATGAGAAGAAAACCAAGAAAAACCCTGACCGTCTTACA
>NW_011378922.1:0-507 GCF_000754665.1 Bison bison bison
ACCCCAGGGTCATATGGCCCCTATATAAATGCTTATCCTTCTGTGGATAATGTGTGGCCAGAGAGAGCCTGTCCATTAGAACATTTGGTACCATTCATGTTCACAGTATATAATAATGCTCAGGACCATCCCAGGAAGGCCGTCGGATTAGTGGCAGGAATAGGACTGGCAGGGGGCGTGGCAGCTCCATGCGGAGGCTTAGCCTATCACGGGGTAACCCTGGAAAATCTAACCAATACTTTAGACAGCCCAGCCCTGACCACTGGAAATACCCTAGACAGACCTTCCGCTTCTTTAACCTCACTGGCCAGTGTGATCACAGGCAATAGGTTGGCCTTGGATTACTGCTGGCCTAGCAAAGTGGTATTTGGCAGTCACAAACAAAAACTGATATAGTATACCTGTGTGAATAACTCGGGACTAAACTGAGAGGGACATCAAAAAGATTTAATGGGTAGATGGCTATACCCTACAACCAGGGTTCAGACCCTAATGCCATCTGGTCCT
>NW_011378923.1:0-1063 GCF_000754665.1 Bison bison bison
AAACATTTTTAGACATGATATCAACATATTGGGCAGTATGCACTTGTTGAGTCAATGATATTGCTGCTGCAGTAACAGAACTAATTGCTGCTATTAAAGCTGATATTCCTAAAATAAGTAAGCCCACAAACCGTCACGATCGCATTAAATCCTGTAGTTGTTGTAACACGGTGAGACCATAATTGTCATACCAGTGGGAGGTCACTGTCATGGGTATCATGAGATAGGGTGGGCATTGCAACACCACAAAAGAGCAAACATTATATTGAGGGGTCAAACAGGATGAAAGCATACATTGTTCATAAGTTACCACATTAGGTCCACCTGAATAATTCATGTGTACATTAAGTTTGTTGGAGTCATTAGTAAAAGGAAAACATAAGGCGAGGGTAAACAAGCTAAAACAGAATAAGTGGAATTGTTATCTGGGCGAGATAAGAAACGGGGGCAGTAGCAGCAAGGGCTCTCCAAATCTCAGGTTGCCAATAGGTTTTGCTTTTAGCTGTATAAGACAGCATAGGAGGAGCAAATTGGTTAATATGCCATCTAGTGGCTTGCGTAGGCATCCTCAGTGTCTCCTCTCCTTTGGGAGAACAGAAGGACGCCTGTGGCCTACGTAAGTGGTGCAAGCTTCTTGTCTTGAAGTTTTATTGGTCTCCCACGTAAACCAAGCTACTCAGCCTCTTTTCTCCACTGAATTTTCCTACTGAGCTATCCTCATTTTATTACTCTTTACATCTCTAATTAGTATCTAATTGAAGCTATTGTATCCTGATCCTCGCCGACGCCATCCCCGCTTCGAACTCCCTGGATCAGCTGGGGCTGGACCCCGGCAGGCTGCCGTCTATGGGGTCGCACAGAGTCGGACACAACTGACGCAACTTAGCAACAGCAGACTGAGCCAAAAGGACGTAGGAGCCAATAAATTGGATATGATCTGAGAATATGAATAAGACAGTAACACCACATAACTCATTAAAAAAAATAAAAATCCATGCATCCATAATGATAGAAATAATGTGAATAAAGAAGGCAAAGCTCTTCTTTACATTAGAATGTTAAC
>NW_011378924.1:0-954 GCF_000754665.1 Bison bison bison
AGGTCAGAGGAATACAGTACCTAAGATGAAAAAAGGGATCAAAGAACCTAAAGTCCTTTCTTCCTCTATTAGTAGGGCACTGGTAGATTTAGGAGAGATGTAGAGGCAGGGAATATTAGTGGAAGAGAAAAAGAAAAAAGAAAAAATGGAGGAGGAGGAAAGAGAAGGTAAGACGATAGGCTTTACTAATTGTTGAGGTCCTTTAACGGACCAGACCCTGGTGGTCCAGAGTCGACGATAAGAAAGTAAAGGAGAGAAAGAGGCTGATATTCCTTGGTTTACACAGAAAGCCAAGAAAGCCCCTGGCACGGGGCTCGCTCAGTTCATGGAGGCCTCAGGCTCCCTCTCGATGCGGTGAAGGCACACAGCGCCTTCTCAAGAGGGTCTTAGAAGCCTGGGCAGAAAAGTGAATTCAGAGGGCTTCTGTGCTCCAAAGAAATAGCCTGATAGAGAAAAAGAAGACATGGGGATCAGAGCTCTGATGGAGCAAAGGTGTTTTAATTAACATGGTGTGGGCATATAGACTGTCTTACAAGGTAGTTATTCTCAGCAAAGATAAAGATTAAAATTCCAGACTTATAAAACATAGGCGATCCATATTAAAGAGACAGAGAGAGTTGTAAACAATCACTTTTACTGTATGGTTCACAAGAAGGAGAGGGTACTTATCTCCGTATAGAAAATCTAATGAAGGAAATGCCTGGATTCCTCAGCCCCCGGGAGACGCTTGAGTATTTAGGAATTAATAAGGAACAGAGAATTTCTGACAGATCCAAAACAGCACACAGGAAGCCTCCTGTTAAATGCTTCCTGAAAACTATTACCTTATTTTCCTGACAGTTTCAAAGCATTTGTGGGGAGGGAGTAGAGGAGGAACCTCTTATTTCACTAAATAAAGGTAACACTGTAAGAAGAACTGCATCTCAATTATCTTTTATTTCAGCTACATCCTTG
>NW_011378925.1:0-760 GCF_000754665.1 Bison bison bison
TGCTCTGGTTGAGTGTGAGACACCTGGTCAGCATCTGTAGGATAGGACCAGGTAGGGCCTGGGGGATAGAATGTTTCAGGAAGAGGTGACTCACCCTGACCTTTCCCTCTGCCCGACCCCAGGATGTGACCTTCTCCTGCCTGGGAAGGGCACTCAGGTTTTCAGTGTGCCCCTGAGGTAAGGTGACAGACATTTTTACAATAAGGAACAAAGTTGTGTCTTTCTTGCCTTCCGTTTTCCTCCTTTCATTCATGGGCTGACATGTTGCTGTGGAGAGAGAGTTCTCCTGGGGATTAGCTGACCCTGATTGCGGTGGTGACTTCAGGGCAATCATGGTTTCAGGTCACTCTGAAGCTCTCTGAGTTGAAACATTAAAAGCAGGCAGGGAGGCTACTGGCTTGCTTTCTCCTGCATTCTTGAAGGAAAAAAAAAGTAAAGAGCACCATGGGTTTTAAGCTGTGTAGAGCTGACTCCTACCACTTGGTGAGGCTAAAATGGGGCAATGCACATATCCTAAGGTTTTAGCTACAAAAGCAAAGTAATGAAGGTATGGGAATTCCCTTGTGGCCTGGAGATTAGGATTCTTGGCTTTCACTGCAGTGGTCTGGATTTAATTTCTGGTCAGGGAACTGGGACCCCACAAGCCAAGCAGCGTGGCCAAATGAATAAAGTGGTTCATTCAGAGAAAATGTGTTGTGATTTAACATGTTTACATGGGATTACTTGCTCATTTTTGCACCTGTAAGAGCTTTATTTCATT
>NW_011378926.1:0-673 GCF_000754665.1 Bison bison bison
AAAATTTTAAAAGCTTATTTTTCTTCAAGTCAGAAATCACTAAATGCAATTAATTCTCCACTACTTGTGTATTTTCCACACTTTTCGATTCAGAAGTTTCCTAATTCCTGGCTGCTTTCCCTATCACACAATAGGCTCTTCAATCCACTTCACCAGGCTGTTGTTTGCTTAGGGAAAGCCACCGTAATAATACTAACCCAAATAGAAGATAATAAGTCAGTCTGCTGGATAATGCACGTATCCTAAAAATATAAGCCATGAGTTTAAAGAATAAATACAATCAAAGAAATTTCATTTCCTCAAATGCCTATCCACAAAATGTTAATCACGGGTACAAAGAGGTATTAAATTATAGTATCCTCTTAAAAACAAAACAACAGAAAACTCTGTCTTTCAAGGTCAATTCAAACATCATCTGCAACTGATCCTTTCCACACATGATCCTTTTCTTTCTCTTTGAATCCTCTCAGCACTATATGCCTATTCATGGCATTTACCAAGTTCTTCCTTAAGTTTCAGTCATTCAGATAAAACATATTTAATAAAGTTACTAAGTCTTAGACACTGCAACTGGGAGCTAGACAAAAAAGGACAGCTGGGATTTTTAAAAATAAAGTTTCTGCACTAATTTTACTATTTTAAAAATACAATGTGTTTCTTAAAATAGTAAAAT
>NW_011378927.1:0-887 GCF_000754665.1 Bison bison bison
GGCCGCAGGCGCCCTCTCGGATAGCGAATGGTGCCTCACCCTAGACAGCTTCTCGAGTGGGTCTTAGCAGCCCAGGCATAATTAGTAAGCCTGGTGGGTTCCACGCTCCAGATGGAGACTCAGCTGGAAGTTAAAAGGAAGAATGACAAGGAACTTTATGAATTGGAGCTGTAAGTTAACTCTTTGACAGAGAGAGCGAGATGGTGGTGGGGGACAGCCCCCAGTGAAATCAGAGGTGAGAGCACAAAGCAATACAGTAGGCAGACTCTGGTTTTTTTGGGGGGGAGATGCTCGAGAATATCCGGGTGGACTCCTGAGGCTCCATCCCACATTTGCGTATGCCGATCCTCCTTCCTCATGACCTTTGTCCAGAGTGGAATGCCTCCCCGGCTCCCGGCACATGATCAGTGCATGCTTAGTCAAGATATCAGTGCCTGCTCAGCCACGAGATCACTGACGGCACAGTCACGTGATCACTGACGGCACAGTCACGTGATCAGCGCCTCTCAGTCACGTGATCACCGTATGATAAACACGTGATCAGTGAACGACCAGCCACGTGATCACTGCATGCGCAGTCAGGTGGTCAGTTCCTGATCAGCCACCTGATCAGTGCGTGCACAGTCCCCTGATCAGCGCCTGTCAGTCACTGATCACTGCCTGATAAACACGTGATCAGTGCCCGAACAGCCACGTCATCAGTGCATGCGCAGTCACGTGATCAGTGCATGATAGCCACGTGATCAGTGCGTGCACAGTCCCATGATCAGCGCCTGTCAGTCACTGATCACTGCCTGATAAACACGTGATCAGTGCATGATGACGCCATGTGATCAGTGCCTGATCAGCCACGTCATCAGTGCATGCGCAGTCACGTCATCAGTGCA
>NW_011378928.1:0-557 GCF_000754665.1 Bison bison bison
CAGAAAAATAACAGTTTTAATTTTTGTCAATCTATTGGCAAGTCTAATCCAAGTTTATATAGTGTTGAGGGCTAAAATCAACACAAAATGTTAAAAACAATATCTCCCCCAATACACATATTTCTATATGTATAAGACTGTTCTGGCACTGTTCAGAAACTAGACTATATTTGTAACTCATTCCTATCTTTTTTCCATGTTTCACTAGAAAATCAATTCCCCTAAAAAAGGATATTTAAAGGTAATACTGTATTTTCTTATCTTATGGTATCCTCTTAGAACTATCATTTTTTCTGTTAGAATGAATAATATAATGAGACATTCTGTCTTGATCAGCTGGAGAAAGAGAATTTAGCATACATGTTTCCACAAAATTTTTCATATACACAAAATACTAATTGAAGGACCAACACGATAGAGAATGAATTTAGAGAGATCGGTAGTGCTCCCCACGTTTCTGCTTGCCACTATCAAATCAATGGGAAAAACAGAAGTAATCTGTACTTTGGAACCAGGTCAAGTTTGGGCTTTAACTCTACTCTGCTAACTCACTATAA
>NW_011378929.1:0-553 GCF_000754665.1 Bison bison bison
AGATGCTTAAGACATCTTTGTTGAAAGAATGGACACCATTCAATACATACTTATAGCAATGAATTGCTATTATTAACTTTCAGATTTGATTTCCTATAATCACTACCCTTGATGACAGAGAATGAACCTTTTTTTTTTTCTTTTCTAGGAAGCAAACCCAGAGACAAACAGAAAATCAAAACTGGTTTCCATTAGCATATGTGGAAAGATTTCGTTTATGCTCAAGTAAAAACTAGACTGATATAAATATAAAATGCACTTGGCCATTTGTTTTGAATTTTAGCACTTTCTTTCATAGAAAAAAAAAAAAGACCCAGAACCATTGGTGCGTTAATGAGTTCCCCATGTGAGCACCAGGGTTGGCATGACATCCCCTGGTTTCATAGAGCTTTTTGACATCAACCATGACTGGAACTATCCGTTGCTCATTCGGCAGGCACAGAACTTCCTCCCAGCCTTGCCTATGAGAAGGTCATCCTCTGTTTCATTGGACACGTTGGGTTTAGAATGGAGCTTCAGTCTGGGCCGTGGTATTTGGCAACAATGACAAAGA
>NW_011378930.1:0-917 GCF_000754665.1 Bison bison bison
AAAGGACGGAACCATCAAGTGTGTCAGATGCTGGCGAGTGACCCCGTGGGATGAAGGCTGCGTGTCTGCTGGATTTAGTGATCTGGTGGTGACTTGACAGCATCATCTTTGATAGAGTGGCCTGATTACAGCGAGTTCAAGAGACGGTGGAGGAGAGGAAGGGCAGGCAGTGAGGACAGGCCAGTCAAGGAATGTGGCTGTAAAGGGACTAGAGAAATGGACGATCATTCGAAGGTGTGAGGTTAAGGGGAGGGTTGTTTTTCACTTTTAATTTTTGGTTTATTTTGTTTTATTAAGGGAAAGAAACTATGCCATGTTTACATACTGATAGAAATGGACCAACAGAGAAATGGATGATGCAGGAAGGGGAGGGGTCAAAATAGTGCTCATGTCCTTGCATAGGGGACGGGAGATAGGATCCAGCATGTGGCTGGAGGAGAGGGGATGGTCTTGGGCAGGAGTGGGCTGAGTCATCCACCGCAGAGAGAGGCAGGTGGAGAAAGCGCTGCAGAGAAGGGAAATGGGTTTTTCCCCCCATACAATTGTTTTTTGACTGAGATGTAATTCTCATGTAAAATCCACCCCACCCCCCCTTTTAAAGTGCACAGTTCAGTGGCTGATAGTATATACACAAAAGTGTGCAGTCAAAATTTCTGGTGGATTAAAAATCACCCATCACTGGGATCACTATCTCATCCACATTTTCATCACCCTCCAAAAACCTCACCCCCATTAGCCATCCTCCCCACCTCCCAGTTCCCAAACCTCTCGTCTCCTTTCTGCGTTTATGGATTTGCCTATTCTGGACATTTCACATAAATGGAATCATACAATATGTGACCTTTGTGTCTGGCTCCTGTCCCTTAGCACTTCAAGTTTCATCCATGTTGTAGCATGCTCTCAGAATTTCATTCCTT
>NW_011378931.1:0-782 GCF_000754665.1 Bison bison bison
CCACAGTTTATTGTGATCCACACAGTCAAAGGCTTTGGCATAGTCAATAAAGCAGAATAGATGTTTTTCCGGAACTCTCTTCCTTTTCAATGATCCAGTGGATGTTGGCAATTTGATCTCTGGTTCCTCTGCCTTTTCTAAAACCAGCTTGAACATCTGGAAGTTCACGGTTCACGTATTATTGAAGCCTGGCTTGGAGAATTTTGAGCATTACATTGCTAGCGTGTGAGATGAGTACAATCGTGTGGTAGTTTGAGCATTCTTTGGCGTTCCCTTTCTTGGGAATTGGAATGAAAACGGACCTTTTCCAGTCCTGTGGCCACTGCTGAGTTTTCCAAATTTGCTGGCATATTGAGTGCAACACTTTCACAGCATCATCTTTTCAGATTTGAAATAGCTCAACTGAAATTCCATCACCTCCACTAGCTTTGTTTGTAATGATGCTTCCTAAGGCCCACTTGACTTCACATTCCAGGATGTCTGGCTCTAGGTGAGTGATCACACCATCATGATTATCTGGGTCTTGAAGATCTTTTTTGTACAGTTCTTCAGTGTATTCTTGCCACCTCTTCTTAATATCTTCTGCTTTCTGTTAGGTCCCATACCATTTCTGTCCTTTATTGAGCCCATCTTTGCATGAAATGTTCCCTTGGTATCTCTAATTTTCTTGAAGAGATCTCTAGTCTTTCCCATTCTGTTGTTTTCTTCTATTTCTTTGCACTGATCACTGAGAAGGCTTTCTTATCTCTCCTTGCTATTCTTTGGAACTGTGCATTCAGATG
>NW_011378933.1:0-821 GCF_000754665.1 Bison bison bison
GAAGACACAGAGTTCCTGCTTTCACTGAGACGACTCTAATGATACATCACAGGCAGATCCTTTGAGAACCTATAGAGGGGCCTCTTCCCTCACCACAAAACCTGGGTGTCAGGGAAGGCTTTCCAGAGGCACCATATCGTTGAGGTCCATAGGTTGAACCTAGGTAAACCAGGGTTGAGATGCAGGAAGAATTTCAGGCAGGGAAAATAGCATCTTGGAAGGCTATGTGACCAGGGAAACTTAGGACATTCAAGAAACGAAAAACGCCCTATGGGATGGAAGCCAAAGAGTGCAGAGGGCATTCCAGGCAAAAGACATCAGAGAAGAACGTGAGGAGCAAGCCTGAAGGGAAGTGGTCGTATCTTCAATATGCTGGGAAAATACGAGAGCCGTTGGAGCAGGGAGGTGACAGCATTGCATCTGCATTTCCAAAAGGTCATCTTGCTCCACGTCACTAATGATTGGAGAGGCTCAACTCCAAACTCCAAGGAGGGACCACTTCACATGAGTCCGACTGGGCCTCACTGCGATGTCTGTCAATAACCGATGCTGGAGAAGATGTGGAGCAAAGGGAACTCTCCTCCACGGTGAGTAGGAATGGGCGTGGGTAGAGCCGGTATGGAAAAGCATATGGAGGTTCCCGGAGGAACTAAAGTGGAAGTAGCCTACGGTCCAGCAGTCCGACTCCCAGGCATAGATCCACCCACGGTATAAGTGAACAAGATAGATGCCCCGTTTGGGCACGTCTATCTGTGCGTGCGCGCGCACATGCGCATGCGCGATCGCCTGCGAGGCGAGGGGGTGGGGCGGGGGGCGGGGGC
>NW_011378934.1:0-528 GCF_000754665.1 Bison bison bison
AGTTTTCTCCGGGGTCTAAAGAATACACATGGCCATTCAGGGTTCAAAATGTCATTTCTCCTTCATGTAGTCATAGCTTCATAGCTAAACTTTAAACCAGAGAGTGCTCAGATGGGCTCTGATGACAGGGGTAGACTGATCGATAAGATGTCCCAGCAGGGATTCTCTCTCTGGGCAGGTGAGGTCTTCTCTTAAAGCAAAGAAACCCCATATATAAGGGATTTTTAGGCCTTGAGGATCAAAATTATCCCAGGTTTTCAAGATATTATTCAAGAGGGGTGGTTCTGGACTGTTAGGCCCCATCTGTAAGAGAGAAAAAAGCAGTGCCCAGTGCCATGGCTTTTTTCTACCAGAGGTGTCTGCCCCTGCTCTAGACGGGGTTGAGACTGATTTTCCACCTAAGCTTCCTTCCCTGGCCAGAGCTAACCTGTCTCTTACAGGTGAAGGTGTCCTACTCCCAACCCCCCTCGTTCTACCACCCAGGCATGGTGAGATGCACCAGGGTTAGACCTGATGGCATCCCAGATT
>NW_011378935.1:0-540 GCF_000754665.1 Bison bison bison
GTGAGCTACACAAAAATTAGAACGCCGTTGATACTAACACTGGGGTTGCATTTTTAAAAACCTTATTTTGGGTGGGAGGGGGGAGGGAGGGGACATATATATACCTATGGCTGATTCATATTGATGTATGGCAGAAACCAACACAACAGTGTAATTACCCTCCAATTAAAAATAAATGAAATTAAAAAAAATCCTTTATTTTGAAAACAACTTTCTCAATCCAAATGAAATCTGCTACTCACTGTCCCATTGGATGTTTACTGTGCTCTGTGATTAAGTAGTGATACTATTCCCAAGGTTCTGCCTCCACTGGACTGTTACTTCCTGCAAAGTTCTGCACTGTTTCCTCTAATCTTATAGTATAAGGATGCTGCTGCTGCTGCTAAGTCGAGTCAGTTGTGTCCGACTCTGTGGGACCCCATAGACGGCACGCCCACCAGGCTCCCTCGTCCCTGGGATTCTCCAGGCAAGAACACTGGAGTGGGTTGCCATTTCCTTCTCCATTGCGTGAAAGTGAAAAAGTGAAAGGTGAAGTCACTC
>NW_011378936.1:0-516 GCF_000754665.1 Bison bison bison
ATTAGTGACGTGGAGCAAGATGACCTTTTGGAAATGCAGATGCAATGCTGTCACCTCCCTGCTCCAACGGCTCTCGTATTTTCCCAGCATATTGAAGATACGACCACTTCCCTTCAGGCTTGCTCCTCACGTTCTTCTCTGATGTCTTTTGCCTGGAATGCCCTCTGCACTCTTTGGCTTCCATCCCATAGGGCATTTTTCGTTTCTTGAATGTCCTAAGTTTCCCTGGTCACATAGCCTTCCAAGATGCTATTTTCCCTGCCTGAAATTCTTCCTGCATCTCAACCCTGGTTTACCTAGGTTCAACCTATGGACCTCAACGAAATGGTGCCTCTGGAAAGCCTTCCCTGACACCCAGGTTTTGTGGTGAGGGAAGAGGCCCCTCTATAGGTTCTCAAAGGATCTGCCTGTGATGTATCATTAGAGTCGTCTCAGTGAAAGCAGGAACTCTGTGTCTTCTTCTCTCCGCTTCTATTCCCTGAAACTTATTCCATGCCTCCTAGCTCATCGTAGTGC
>NW_011378937.1:0-594 GCF_000754665.1 Bison bison bison
GTTGGCCTCGCGTGGCCGCACCCCGTCGGTGCCCCTCTCCGTCTGTCCGTCCGCCTCAGTCCGCTCGCCGTCTGCTGCCTCCCGGGGCCGCGCCCTGGTGTGTCTCGCTTCCGGGCCCGCCGCGGTCCCGATCCGTTGCCCGTCTCGCCGCCGCCTGTCCGTCGCCGCCGTCGCGTGCTGGACGAGGGGGAGCTCCCGCGATCTCCCCCCTCCCCGCCCGCCGCGGCCCCCCGCTCCGGTGCGCTCGCCCGAGCGCGGGTCGGGTCCCCGGTCTTGCCCGCCGCGGGCCGGTCGCCGTGTCCTCGCCGGCCGGCATCCCCCGCCCCTCTGGGGCGGGTGTGATGGCCGGACGCCGAGGGCGCGCGTCGGCCGTCCGCGGTGTGGCCTTGGCCGTGGTGGAGTCCCCCCCCGGGGGGGGCGGCTCGCGGTGGGGGGGGGGCGGTGCGGGGGTGGAGGGAGAGGGGGCGTCCGCCGCCCTCTCCCTCCCCCTCCTCGGCCCTCCGCGCGGTGGCGGCGGTGCGCTGCGACCCTCGTGGACCGAGAGCGTGCGCGCGATCGGGCGTCCCTGCCGCGGCGCGGGACGGGGGCGCGCGG
>NW_011378938.1:0-625 GCF_000754665.1 Bison bison bison
GTCGTGAAGATCTTTTTTGTACAGTTCTTCTCTGTATTCTTGCCATCTCTTCTTAATATCTTGTGCTTCTGTTAGGTCCATACCATTGCTGTCCTTTATCGACCTCATAACATGATAGACCATCTTATTTAGTAACTTTGGCACATTTATTGATCATATTGTTTTAAAGTTCTTTCAACCCTAATTTTTTGGATTAAAAAAACAGCTTTTTCTCTTGAATCATTCTTTTCCAGTTAGTGATTTGGGTCCAGAATTGATGTAGATTGGTAACTAGATGGCTATATTTGTGTGGATGGATTATTTTCATTTGTTTAAAATAACTAAAAATTCCCAGAGTGATTTGTGAATACAAGTAATTTATGTGACAAGGAACTATGCTTTTGTAATTTTAAAAGACTTTAGTTGAGGTAAAATTACTGTATATTTTAATAGACTACATTAGAAAATTTGACCCAAACTGAACTGCCTAACTTTAGTTTGCTTAATATACTCTAACTATCTATAACTAGACTTTGTCTCATGGACATGAACACACACACACATCATACACATATACCTGCACATACACACAAGACACACACACACACACCACATGTCTGTACGTTTCCCCCAATCCTTAGCAGAT
>NW_011378939.1:0-8595 GCF_000754665.1 Bison bison bison
CTGTTGCTGCCGGAGAGGAACACTAAGTCGACCAACTGAACTCTAGATATGGACCTATTCGCCGGCAGACTCGAGAGGAATCCCGACGTGCCCCTCGCAACTAGAAAGAGACCTGACTTCTCTAAGGCAACACGAGCGGGTCCCTGAGGTCCCGGTCGCAACTCAAGAGGAACCCCAAGCTTCCCACCGCAATTCAAGAAAAACCACAAGATTCTCCCCTCAACGCAAGATGAGGCCCTTTTCCAGAGCAGTGTCTCAAGAGGAATCCCACGTTCCCTCTTGAAACGTGAAAGGCTACTGAACACCCTTTATGCAACTCAGGAAGTTCCCCAAAATACCCGTTCCCACTCGAGATGAACATCGAGTTTCACCACAATTCAAGAAGAGCTCTGTTTTCCCCTGCCTCCACTCGAGATGTGGGTCAATTCACCTGCTTCATCAGTAAAGGAATCCCGATGTTGCTGTCGCACCTCAAGAGGAGGCCGGTATCACCTTGAAACTCAAGTGCTTCCCAGGGAGTCGTGCCTCCATTCGTAAAGACCCCGATGTCCCCATCCACTCCAGATAAGCCTGATTGCCCTGCACTGGCTCAATTGTAACCCCGAGGATCGACTCTAAACATGAAGTGAAGTGTGACAGCCCTGTGACACCTCGAGAAAAAGCCCCAGATCCCTATGTCAACTCGACAGGAAGCCTGACACCCCTTTTACACCTCGAGAGGAAAGCTGAGTTTCATGTCTCTACACAAGATGAGGACTGACTCCCCTGTTGAAACTCCATAGGGACCCCGAGATCCATGTCAGACCTGGAGAGGAGCCCTGAGGTTCCAGCCTCAACTCGAGATGAGGCCCTATGCCCCTGCACCGACTGGAGAGGAATCCCGAGAAGCCCCTGGCAACTGGAATGGAGGTTTGACTTTTCGGAGGCAAGATGAGCAGGTCCTTGAGGTCCCCATCGCAACTCGAAAGGAACACCAAGTTTCCTGAGAAAACCCAGGAGATTCACCCCTCAATGCCAGATGAGGCCCTTTCCCGCTGCAGCGTCTGGAGAGAAATCCCACCTTCCCTCTTGAGCCTCAAGAGGGTACATGATACCCTTTATGCAACTCAAGAAGTTCCCCAACATACCTGTCTGTACTCGAGAGGAACACCGAGTTTCCTGCCACAACTCAAAAAGAGCCCCGTTTTCCCCTCCTCATCTAGAGATGAGGGTCCCTTCCCCTGCTTCTTCTGCAAAGGAATCCCGACGTTCCCGTCATACCTCAAGAGGAGGCTGTTCTCACCTTGAAATTGGAGAGGAACTCTAGGGGGTCGAGTCTCCCTCTCTCTGTCTATGCCTCCCTGTGTGTGTGTGTCTGTGTGTTCATGTGCATGCGTGTGTGTGCTCACGAGCGTTTGTCTCCCTCTTGCCATCTTCGAGTCTGTCTCTGAACCTTCGTCTCTTTCTGGCTATGTGTCTCTTAAAACTGGGCCTCCCTCCCTCCCTTCCTCCAGCCCTGGACTCTCATAGGTGCTATGATTGTGGCTCTGGCTGATGAGCTTGTGCCGACCGACTGTCTCACTTGGCATGGGTGCGTGCTAGTGACTGTTTGTGTGCCTGCATGTTACTCGTCTGCTCTCTCAGGAAATCCCTGCCCTTGGCAGGCGGCGTGAGGCAAGAGGGGCCTAGGTAGGGCAAAGGGGCAGAGCTGACACTCTCCGGTCGACCATGCTGGTGGCTCCCCAGGTGTTTGGGCACTGGGCAGATGCTGGGTATCAGAGACAGATAAAGAGAGAGAGAGGCATCAAGAGGATCACACAGGCTTCCCATTCCCCGACCTCCACACACTCCCCTCTCCATTCTGGGTATCCGCCTTGCCCCTTGTCAGCCCGACCACAGCCTTGCCCACTCACACACTCACACACACACTCTCACTCACTCACCCTCTGGCCTGGGGACGGGGTCTGTGTCTTGCCTAAGGTAGCCAAGCCTAAGGGCACCTTTGAGACCTCGGCTGCAAAGAAGAAGTCTTGGGGACCCTACGGGTGACTGCCAGCCCCAGGGCACCATGTCCCACCGGGGCTTGCCCTAAGGATGACACCCCTTCCCTTGGGGAACCTGCTACTTCCGCACAGCCTCTCTCTGAGGTGTGTCACGGTGGGTGCCAGTGTGTCTTCTCAGATCGGATACCATCCTCTCTCCCGTGTCTCTTGTGTTTTCTGTCTGTCAGTGGCTCTGTGTCTCCCTCTCTCTGTGCCTCCCTGTGTGTGTGGGTCTGTGTGCATGTGTGTGTGTGCACACGTGTCTGTCTCCCACTTGCGATCTTCGAGTCTGTCTCTGAACCTTCATCTCTTTCTGGCTCTGTGTCTCCTGATACTGGGCCTCCGGCCCTTCCTCTGGCCCTGGCCTCTCACAGGTGCTATGACTCTGGCTCTTGCTGATGAATTTGAGCTGGCCCTCTGTCTCACTTGGCCTGGGTGTGTGCAAGTGTCTGTGTGTCTCTCCGTGTGCTTGCCTGTCACTTGTCTGCCCTCTCAGGAAGGTCCTGTGCTTGGCGGGCGGTGTGGGGAACTGGGGGCCTCAGTAGGGCGAAGGGGCGGTGCTGACACTCTCTGGTGGACAAGGCTGGTGGCTCCCCATACGTTTTTGCACTGGGCAGGTGCCAGACAGGATGGGCACTCCAGGCCCTGGCTGTGCTGCATCTAGGCCTGCAGGAGGCTCAGAGGACCGCAGGCCGTGGACAGCTGGAGGCCACCAAGACAGACACCTTTGGGGCCACGTGGGCCTGAGCAGCAAATGGGATGGTGGGGCAGAGCTGCCTCGTGGAGGCAGGCCTGGAGAGGCCCAGGATGAGAGAGCCCAGAGACCTCCTCGCACCTCACCCAACATCCAAGCCACTGCACGCCTGCCCGGCCACCTGTTCTGGGTCCCAGAAACCTTCTGGTCTGGGTGCTGGCCAGGGGTGATGGTGTGCGGGGGCAGGGCGGCTTCAGCTGGCCACCGGTCTGTGGGTCCTGGCTGGCCGGAGTCCGATGGCAGGTCCTGCAGCGCATGTACAGTGCGTGGTCAGGGGAGAAGTGCTCTCGGCTCTCCCGACCAGCAGGCAGGTCAGAGCAAAATGGACATGCAGCACAGGGCTTTTAGGGCGCCTGGCGGCAGCTGCCTCAATCTACAACCATACCACCCTGAACAGGCCGGATCTCATCTGATCTCGGAAGCTAAGCAGGGTCGGGCCTGGTTAGTACTTGGACGTGAGACCGCTTGGGAATACCAGGTGCTGTCATCTTTTTGCCTCCCCTCTCCTTTCGCCCATGGGCCCCAGGTGTGGTTGGTGCCACAAAACCCACCTGCCCCTGATTTTCCCATTCTTTGCCCAGAAAATGAAACTAACTACAATATTCCTTCAACCACAATAAGCACCCAAACACCCAGGCTACTTTCAAGCTATACTTACATGCTATGTGAACATGTGGAGAAGGCAGTGGCACCCATTCCAGTACTCTTGCTTGGAAAATCCCGTGGATGGAGGAGCCTGTTAGGCTGCAATCCGTGGGGTCGCTCAGAGTCGGACACGAATGAATGACTTCACTTTCACTTTTCACTTTCATGCATTGGAGAAGGAAATGGCAACCCACTCCAGTGTTCTTGCCTGGAGAATCCTAGGGATGGGGAAGCCTGGTGGGCTGCTGTCTATGGGGTCGCACAGAGTCGGACACGACTGAGGTGACTTAGCATAGCATAGCATAGCATGAGGACATGACCACTTTTCAGTACATGAAAACACAAATGACATGCTTATGTCATTAGGTATTTTTAAAATTAGATTCGCACAATGCCCTTCTTTACACATCAGTCATGATTACTTATCTCAATAGCTAGTTTCTATTTCGTGCCAGGAAGTATCTGCTAAGACATACACTGCTCATATTATTCTCTTAAGTCTGCACAGTGATGGAAGCCAACTCCCTAGCCTGGAAGCATGGGGTCCTGGGCGCCTTATGTGACTGTTGACAGTTGACCTTGCACTTTCAACAAGAGATAATGTGCCCTCGCTAAGAGGCATTGAGTGATTGTCATCTGAGACAGAATCTATGGGACTGCAGTTTCTTCACGCTAGAAAACCTAAGGGATAGCCAAGGCTATGTTTCCTTGTTTTTTAAGCTAGGGGATGCTTTCTGTGAAGCTTACATAGGAGTTACAAAAATAAAGACATAAGAGAGCCTCCAGGAACTACCAGCGATTGTAGATTGGGGTCTGAGAACAACTTCTCCTATCCATCCTTGCTTTGCAGTGAGGAACTGTGGCCCAGACACAGCTGGTAGGGAGACAAAGACAAGTCTGTCTCCCCACTGTCACACTTCTCCCCGTCCCAGACGGGCACACAGACCAGATGCCTGACAACACATAGCAGTCACTCTGGGGGATACCTCACACTTTTCTAATTTAGCAGCATTTTAGTTCACACATGTGACAATGCACAGAAAAAGTAAAAGGCATTAATGGTTTAAACCATACAACGTATTGTTAAACTACATTGAAAGTTAATTTTACTTGGATTAAAGCATAGTCTCTACCTGGGCCCCACCTGAGCCTCCTTCGGCTTTCTGCTCTCCCACCACCCCACCCTCTGTGCCATCCCCACCTGCTAAGCACACTCTGGACACGCTAGCCTTCCTGCTGCCCTGTGCACACAGTCCTGCCCTCTCCAGGGGATCTGGGTGCCTGGGGATCTCTGCACACACACCCTCCCTCTCCCTGCTCCATGCAGCACTCCATTCCCTGTTGCTCTCTCCACCAAGTCGATCCTCAAACAAATGCTATAGAATTCACTTGTTTGCAGACTTATTTCTCTATCTTGCTTGACTAAACCAAACTCTATGAAGACAGATATTTTGTAATTCTTTTCCTTACTGACTCCCCAGCACCTAGAACACTGCCTGACACACAGTAGATGTGTAAAATACTTGAGTGTTGTGGAAGGGGATGAAAGGTGAAACCAAGGAATGATGAAACCATGGAAGCAAAGCAGGAGCCCCAGGAGAGTGGGCACTGAGCAGGGCACAGGTCACCATGCCATTGCTAGGGCTGCACCTAAGTTCAGGGTACATCTTTCAGAACAAAGTCACTGAGAACAGCAAGGCATAATCACTCACCAATAGGTATCACTGTGGCAACAATACTAACAAGCAGCTTTAACACACAAGTGTTTTCCCAAATACTATATTTCACTAAGTTAATCAAAAGATTTGTCTCTTATCCTGACAGATCTCTATTTTCAACTCAACACAAGAGCTGGCCATTTTTGAAGAAAGATCTTCAACATCAAAGTGAGGACATTTAATATTAAAGCAAATCCAGGTTCTAGAACACTTCTGTTTTCTGCTGCTTTTAGTCATCTTCATATCCTCCAGAACACAACAGGCTTGAGACAAGACCCTGGGACTTTGTAGAAATGAGGACATTTTCTCTTCATTGTCTGTCTATGCAGTCGTTGCAGGCAGAGCCCACAAGGTCTCCAGGGGGGTCACAAATAGCCTTTCCCTTAGAGACACATACAGTGTTTCCTGTTTTTTTTTTGTTTGTTGTTGTTTGGTTTTGTTTTGTTTTTAATAGTCCTAGGTCATGCAACCTGCTCCAAAAAGCAAACATCTGGATTCCAATGGTAAAAAGAATATCAACACCTCACCAAAACAAAGAACTAGAGAGTGTTATCAACATCCCACTGTTTTGAACACCTACATCTAAACTTTGACCTGAATTGAGTTCATCCTCTCACCCTCACGTCTTTCACTACTTCCTTGAATCAGTGTGTTATGATGCCAAGGAGAAATTAATACGTCAAAATATTCTCTTCAAGATCATAAGCTGGAACACAGGAGTTCTAGAGGGCTCAGATTTTAAGGTGAAATAAATGTACAGAATAACTACAAAGTAAGGGGGAAAATGAGAATAATCAAGAGAAGAAAGAAAAACAAACATCGAGGAGAAGGGAAACAAGAAGAATAAGAAGGAAAAAGAAGGAAGGGGAAGCAAAAGAGTAAAGGGAAGCATGAAAACTCACAAAGGGCTGCCCACCAAGGGATGACACAGGCTGGGCTGTGCCCAGTGAAGGGCCTCTGAGCACCAGGCCAGTCAGGAGCCTGTGAGCAGGTGGGGGAGAAATCCATCATGTTCCAGTGTCCTCAGAGTGTGGACCACTCATGTAAACTACCAGGGCCCTGGCCTACCACCCCTCCTCCAAGAACTGGGGAGCTTTTCAGAACTGCCTTCTGTCAGCCCTGCGCCCTCAGACAGTCCCTCTTCATCATCAGGACAGGTATTTTCGGAGTGACCCAGGGAGAGCTCTCAAGAGCACATCTCAAACTGCCAACTCTTCCACTCACCCTTCCTAAGGATTAAAAAACTCAGTTTAGTTCAGTTCAGCCACTCAGTCAGGTCTGCCTCTTTGCCACCCCATGGGCTGCAGCACACCAGGCTTCCCTGTCCATCACTAACTCCTGGAACTTTCTCAAACTCACGTCCTTCAAGTCTGTGAAGACATCCAACTAGAAGTCTAAGAAACTAGACTGGTTTAAAAAAAAAACATTACTGTCTGAAGTAGAGTGGGAGAAAGAACATTCCTGACAAAACTTTAAATGTTCCATTTGAAAAAAGAAAACAAAAACCTCACAAAAATTTCTGGGAGCTCAACAATTCCAAATATGCTTCAAAAATGATCTATTTATCATCACAAATAAGCCAGTGACTTACAAAACAAAACATGCCTGGATGAGGTTTACATCTGTAGAGAGGACAGGAAGAAAAAAGGTAGGATATGCCACTCTGCTAGGAATGGAACATAAATCAAATACCCTTTAAAATATAGAAAATACACCTTCTGAAAATGAACTAAGTAGTCTCTCAAAACTTTTACATTTTAAAGGAAAATTTTCTTATATAAAATTACTAAATTATACCTTCTTTAATGATGCATTTGATTCGAATCTAATCAATTTAATTGAAAGAAAATACCATGACTTATGATTAGCAGCCTAACCAATGGTAGATATCTTTACTCTGGTATGCCATGTCCTTACACAAATGAAGATGGGGTTAAAAATGTAATTTCCCTAAAAGGGGTCAACCTGTGTTCTGCTTATTTGATTATTTAATAGTCTGGATCTGTCCCTCATTGCCAACAAAGGATGTTCACACAGAGGCATTAGCCTGTATATATGAGAGGAAATGTGGGATGTTCATGGAGTTCTCAAGGCAAGAATACTGAAGTGGTTTGCCATTCCCTTTTTCAGTGGACCACATTCTGTCAGACCTCTCCACCATGACCCGTCCATCTTGGGTGGCCCCACAAGGCATGGCTTAGTCTCATTGAGTTAGACAAGGCCGTGGTTCATGTGATCAGATTGGCTAATTGTCTGTGACTCTGGTTTCAGTCTGTCTGCCCTCTGATAACCTCTCACAACATCTACCATCATACTTGGGTTTCTCTTATCTTGGATGTGTGGTTTCTCTTCACAGCTGCTCCAGCAAAGTGCCGTAGCTCCTTACATTAGACCTGGGGTAGCTCCTCTCAGCCACCACCCCTGACTTTGGGCATGGGGTGGCTCCTCTCAGCTGCACTTGTGTGCAGAATCAAGGTGGAATCAACATTGCCAGAAGAAATATCAAAAACTTCATATATGCACGTGACACCACCCTTACAGCAGAAAGTAAAGAACAGAGGGATGGTATGGGGAGGGAGGTGGGAGGAGGGTTCAAGATGGGGAACACGTGTATGCCTGTGGCAGATTCATTTTGATATATGGCAGAACCAATACAATATTGTAAAGTTTAAAAAAAAGTAAATTAAAAAAGAACTAAAGAGCCTATTGATGAAAGTGAAAGAGGAAAGTGAAAAAGTTGGCTGAAAGCTCCACATTCAGAATACTAAGATCATGGCATCCAGTCCCATCACTTCATGGCAAATAGATTGGGAAACAGTGGCTGACTTTATTTTGCTGGGCTCCAGAATCACTGCAGATGGTGCTTGCAGCCATGAAATTAAAAGACGCTTACTCCTCGGAAGGAAAGTTATGACCCACCTAGACAGCATATTAAAAAGCAGAGACATTGTTTTGTCAACAAAGGTCTGTCTAGTCAAGGCTATGGTTTTTCCAGTAGTCATGTATGGATGTGAGAGTTGGACTATAAAGAAAGCTGAGTGCTGAAGCATTGATGCTTTTGAACTGTGGTGTTGGAGAAGACTCTTGAGAGTCCCTTGGACTGCAAAGTGATGCAACCAGCCCATCCTAAAGGAGACCAATCCTGGGCATTCACTGAAAGGACTGATGTTGAAGCTGAAACTCCAATACTTTGGCCACATGATACAAAGAGCTGACCCATTGGAAGTCAGCAAAAACCCTGAATCTAGAAAATATTGAGGGCAGGAGGAGAAGGGGATGACAGAGGATGAGATGGTTGGATGGCATCATCAACTCAATGGACATGGGTTTGGGTGGACTCCAGGAGTTTGTGATGGACAGGGAGGCCTGGTGTGCTGCGGTTCATGGGGTCACAAAGAGTCGGACACAACTGAGTGACTGAACTGAACTGAACTGAATGCAAACTGATTTAAGAAAA
>NW_011378940.1:0-703 GCF_000754665.1 Bison bison bison
AGATCCCTAGGAAGCTTTTGAGGTGATGGAAATGTATGATATCTTGATAGTGATGATGGTTTCACAGATATATACTTCTGTCAAAACAAGCTGAACACTGTTCAATGGGTACAGTTAACTGTATACAAATCATACCTCAATACAATTATGTCAAAACAAAAAACATTAATATTTTTCAAATAAGCAAACTGCCCTGATTAGAACTCTTCACAATTTTTAACTCATCAAAGTAAAAATTAAATGTTAGCCAGCATACTGCCAAGTTGAGAATATATATAAGGAACACAGACTATCAAAGCTCTATAAAGGAGGAGAAAAGAACTCTTCAGCTGATAAAGTTTTTAGAAGATTCTTACTGAGTACTCCCTAAGCAGCAGCACTTCTATTCACTAAATTAAGACCAGGGTATATGAAGTTTACAAACTCAAAATAACTTTCTAATATTAAATTTCTGGTTCCTTCAACAAAGGTGCAAGACAGGGAACCTTCTAATTTTTGTTCAAATTCAAATCAACCAAGCCTTTGTGCTCTTATTCTCTTTCTTCTTTGAAATTTCCATTCCTGTTACCATAGGAACCTGCTAGCTGACAAGCCTTCAAGCATAGCAACAGCCCAAGCTTAGCAAGGAGTGTGAAAGGGGAACAGAGTCAAAGACCAAAATTTGACTCGTGAGATTCAGAATTCCAATCTCTGTCACTCTACA
>NW_011378941.1:0-787 GCF_000754665.1 Bison bison bison
GTAAAGTCAGAAGTGTAGGTGAAAGCACAAAGCAGAAAGTAGGCAGACTCTGGTTTTGGGGGTAGATTGCTCGAGAATTTCCAGGGAGACTCCTGAGGCTTGATCCCGCCTTTGCGTATGCCAAGCCTCCTTCCTCATGACCTTTGCCAGAGGCGGAGCTCGCTCCCCGCATCTCCCCCTTTTTTATTTCTTAAAACAGCCAGAGACAGCTCAGTCTCGAGCTTTTGAATGCTCTGCCGAAGAATCCTGACAATACAAGGAAGAATGATTATGAGAAGCAAAATTAGAACTAAAGATATTAGACAGAATGTTTTTTCCAGAAGTAAAGTTAGAGAAGGTGTGAAGTAAGTCATTAGCTGCTCCAGCGGTGGTAAAATCCAGTCAATAGTGTTCCAGGGCCTGTATTTGATTATGAAGTTTCCCTAAGCCAATGTCAGAGCTGTTCCAAACACCTGAAATATGATTTGTAATTTTTTTCATTTATAATCTGTCTCGTTTACCTTTAAAGATGTCACGCATATCCACCAGTAATCAGCGTGGCAAGACAGAGCCATTTTCACTTTTAAAGCCTGTAACTCAGTCCCAATATGCATTATTGCCTCTTTTAAGGCCTCTACTCTCATCTCCAATTTTCATCTATAACTTTCTGTGTTGCTAGAGTTAAAGAAACATTTTTAGTACATGGTATCAACATATTGGGCAGTATGCACTTGTTGAGTCAATGATATTGCTGCCACAGTAACAGAAGCAATTGCTGCTATTAAAGCTGATATTCCTAAAATAAGTA
>NW_011378942.1:0-621 GCF_000754665.1 Bison bison bison
GTCGAGAGATCCGTCTTGAGTTCGGGACTGGGGCTTCCCCGGGGGCCCCGTGGTCAACGATCCCGTGCCCATGCAGGAGACGTGGGTTTCGCCCCCCCCGGTCCGGGAAGAGCCCACACGCTACCCATACGCCTCGGTGATGGAGTCTGTGCTCTAGATCCTGGCCGCTGCGAGTGTTGAGCCCACACCCAGCAGCCACTCGAAGCCCACGTGCCCCGGCGCCCCCTGCCCCCCAACGAGGAACCACAGCCACGAGAAGCCCAGACACACGACCGTAGAGCGACCCCCTCTCTCCACAGAGAGAGAACAGCTTGCACGGCCACGAAGACACACACAGCACGCCCCCACAGACATCACATACGTCCAATGATCGTCGAGCGAGACGGCCTGCCTGAGATCGGACGCGAGCGGCCAATACCTAGTCCCGTCACTCGGGAAGCTCCCTGAATCTTCTGTCGATACACATCAAGACACCCTAGCTCACTGTGCCATGGGCAGCGCGGGGAGCTCTCCGTACAGTGCTGAGAGCACCGTGGAGACGTGACCCGTGGGCACCGTGAGCGTGACCGTTCTCACGAAGTCCCTCACAGTCCGGGCCCTGGAGATCGGCCCACGCGGACC
>NW_011378943.1:0-1182 GCF_000754665.1 Bison bison bison
AGAGGAACACCGAGGTTTTCCGGCACCACTTCCTCTGAGCCCCTTCTACCCTCCTGATCTCGACAGGAGGGTCGACTCCCCTGCTTGTCTGGAAGGGGTTCCCGACCTTCCGGTCGCACCTCAGGATGAGGCCGGTCTCACGACGACATTCCAGACGTGGCCTCGCGGGTGCTTCCACATTGCGAAGCACCCCGATTTCCCGGTCCCCTCTTGGTAAGAACCCGATGCCCGGACACCTCTCCGAACTCCACCCTGTGAATGAAGTCAACACGAAGGGGCAGTGACTCGCCCGTGCATCGACCGGAAAAAACCCCCAGGTTCCAAATACAGCTCGACAAGTGGCCTCTCTCCCCGGGGACACCTCGAGAGGCAAGCGGAGTTCCATGCCTCAACCCAAGACGAGGCCTGACTCTCCTGTCCCCAGTCTGCAGGGACCCTGCGATCGGAGTCCGAAATCAGAGGAAACCCTGAGGTTCCTGCCTCAACTGGAGATGAGGCCCTCTTCCAATGCACCAAACCCAGGGGAGTCCCGAGAGGCCCCTCCCAACTCCAGTTTCCCTGACTTCTCAGAGCCACCATGAGAAGCCCCCTGAGGTCACCTGCACAAATCGAGGGAAGCCAGGGTATCCCGCCTCAACCTGAGAAAGACCTCGAGAGACCTTCTTCAACACGTCTCGAGGCCAGATTCCCCTACCATGACTCGAGAGCAATGACGCGCTCCCCCTCGCCACTCGCATGGAGACCCGACTTCCCTGGCGCCCCACGAGAGGCTCACTGACCTCGCCGTCGTACCTCGTGAGAAACCGCACCCTGGGGCCGCCGCTCGAGAACCACCACGAGACTCCCCCGTCATCGCGGTGATGAGGGCCTTCGCCTCCTGCATGGCCTAGAGGCCAGCCTCGCGACCTCTCTCCAAACGCCTCAGGAGGCTTGACTCCTTTTAGTCCACCCAGTGAGCTCCAAGAGATACCCGTCGCGACTCGAGAGCAGAGGGGCTTTTTGCTTCCACTCGAGATGAATGCCTGTCTCCCCGGGTGCGTCTGGAATGCAACCCCGAGATCCCGGTCGCCCCTGGAGAGGAACATTGGCTTCTGGACACAAGCCTAGATGAGGTCTATTGGCCCTGCAGTCACTCTTGAGCAATCCCCAGCTTTCCTTCGCAACTCGAATGGAAGATTGGAC
>NW_011378944.1:0-533 GCF_000754665.1 Bison bison bison
AATATATTAGGGAAGTAGTGGTGAAAAAAGATGTCATTCTGTTTTCCTGAATGTTTACATTAGTGGAAGTAATGAACATAACAAAAAGTGTAATCAATATAAAATTGCAAGCTGTAATAAATGTTGTGAAGAAAAGATAATGAATGCAAAGTAACTATTTAAAATAGCTGGTATGATAGCATACAAGTTAGAGGTTATGTGTGAAAGCTCTAAAAAATGAATACAAAGTGTATTAGGTAAGGGCCTACAGTTAGTGCATTACAGAACAAAGGGAAAATAGACATGTTGCTGCTAATTGATTCTAGAGGGGTAAGTAGGACTCAGATAATACAGGCAACTTTGGACTATGTTAGTCTTTATCCTATAAGGTTAGTGTTTTTCTTGGACAATGGTGAGACCGGACAACATATATAAGCAACACTTCTGGCTAGAGAGTGAAGAAAAGCCCTGAAGTGGTGTTACTGTGGGAAACCAGTTAAGAGTTTGCAGCAGTAGTATTGTGAGAGATGTAGTGGGTTGAACTTTGATGCCAA
>NW_011378945.1:0-581 GCF_000754665.1 Bison bison bison
CTAGCTTTTTCTTTGTATTTTGACTAGGCAATTAGTTGTATTGTGGCTCAGATGGGAAGGCATCCACCTGCAGGAGACTCAGGTTTGATCCCTGGGTCGGGAAGATCCCCTGGAGAAAGAAATGGCAAACCACTCCAGTATTCTTGACTGGGAAATGCCACGGACAGAGGAGCCTGACTGGCCACAGTCCATGGGTAGCATAAAAGTTGGGCACAACTGAGCAACTAAGAACAGAAGTATTTCCAAGGACCACATTCAAGAGATTTGGAACTCTTGCTTGACTTCCTCATGTTGACCATGTTGACTAGGCAGCAGATAGCAGCTGATTCTCTGTACAATTAACAAAGAATGTGTCATTCTGTTCTATACTTTTCTGTACTGCAGGAAGAGACTGTACAGAGCAGATGTCTGGACTTGTACAGGACTTTTGCTCCTTTAGAGGTATTACAGTTGCACCATCAATGCTTGCCAGGGGTGCAGGAAGCGGCCCTGAAAAGTTTTGAGTTCAGACATGTCCAGTGTTTTAGGATATATCAGATGAGTAAGAATGCATTTACCCTTCACTTATGTCTCCATAGAAA
>NW_011378946.1:0-505 GCF_000754665.1 Bison bison bison
CAGTCTTATGGACTCTGTGGGAGAGGGAGAGGGTGGGGAGATTTGGGAGAATGGCATTGAAACATGTATAATATCATGTATGAAACGAGTCGCCAGTCCAGGTTCGACGCACGATACTGGATGCTTGGGGCTGGTGCACTGGGACGACCCAGAGGGAGGGTGTGGGGAGGGAGGAGTGAGGGGGGTTCAGGATGGGGAGCACAGGTATACCTGTGGCAGATTCATTTCAATGTTTGGCAAAATTATACAATATTGTAAAGTTTAAAATAAAATAAAATTAAAAAAAAAGAAGTTGACTCATTGGAAAAGACTCTGATGTTGGGAGGGATTGGGGACAAGAGGAGAAGGGACGACAGAGGATGAGAGATGGCTGGATGGCATCACTGTTTCGATGGACGTGAGTCTGAGTGAACTCCGGGAGTTGGTGATGGACAGGGAGCCTGTGTGCTGTGATTCATGGGGTCGCAGAGTCAGACACGACTGAGCAACTGATCTGATCTGATCT
>NW_011378947.1:0-677 GCF_000754665.1 Bison bison bison
CTGCTGATGGACCTCTTGGTCACTTCCATGTCCTAGCTATTGTAAACAGTGCTTCAGTAAACACTAGAATACTGTGTTTCTTTCAATTCTAGTTTCCTTGAGGTTCATGCCCAAGAGTGGGATTGCTGGGTCATATGGCACTTCTATTTTCAACTTTCTAAGGAGTTTCCACAAAGTACTCTATAAAGGTTGTGCCAGTTTGCATTCCCATCAACAATTTAAAAGGTTCCCTCTACTCCACAGCCTCTGCAGCAATTACATTGTAGACATTTTAATCATGGCCAATCTGACCAGTGTGAAATGATACCTCAATGTGGTTTTGATTTGCACTTCTTTTATGATGAGTGATGCTGAGCAGCTTTTCTGTGTCTCTTAGTAATCTGTATATCTTCTTTGGTTTGTTTTTCTGAGTAGTATTTGTAGCTGAGTATTGAGATACTTGAGCAGCTTGCATATTTTGGAGATTAATTTTTTTGTAGTTTTCCAGTTGCTATTATTTTCTCCCCATTCTGAAGGTGACAGTTCAGTTTAGTTCAGTCACTCAGATGTGTCCGGCTCTTTGCAATGCCATGAATCACAGCACACCAGGCCTCTCTGTCCATCACCAACTCCCGGAGTTCACTCAGACTCAACGTCCATCGAGTCAGTGATGCCATTCAGCCATCTCATCCTCTGTT
>NW_011378948.1:0-539 GCF_000754665.1 Bison bison bison
GTTGTTCAAGTCTTCTACTCTCTGGTTGCTCTTCTGCCCAGCTGTTCTATTCATTTGTGAAAGTGGGTTGTTGAAGATTCCAATTATTATTGTTGAATTATGTACTTTGCCTTTAAATTGTGTCAGTTTTTCTTTCACGGATTTTGGCACTCTCTTGTTAGGTGCATTTATATTCATAATTGTTTTGTCTTTTCTATGAATTGGCCCTTTAATCATTATTAATGTTTATCTATTTTTCTATCCTTTAACTTTTAACCTATTTTGAATCTAAGGGTGTCACTTGTAGACAGCATGTCATTGGATTATTGCTTTTTAATTCTATTCTACAAATACCTAACTTTTCATTGGAAGATTTAGTACATTTATATTAAATATAATTAATGATAGGGTAGGATTTATGTTTACCATTTTGTTCTTTTTGTAAACTATTTTTTATTTGGAGTATAGTTGCTTTACAATGTTGCATTAGTTTCTGCTTTTCAGCAAAGTGAATCAGTTATACGTATACATGTGTCCCCTCTTTTTTAGGTTTCCTTCCC
>NW_011378949.1:0-709 GCF_000754665.1 Bison bison bison
AAGGGAAAGCTGAATTTCTGACAGAACAGCAGTTGACCATTCATGTCCAACTAGCAAACAGCGGTGCATTCTACGGCATCGTCCTCCCTGTCGTGCCCTCAGATGCAGTCACAGGCACCGGGTGCTGTAAGGCTGTCTCATGCTCTGTCACGCGATCGGAATTGGATCCTTTTCAGGACTTTCCCTTCAGTCAAAGTCGAGTCATTCATGCAGCGGGAATGCACGGGGTGGGGAGTTCAGATTCGTCTAGTGAAATACCAAGAAAATCCTCAGAGACGGGGATATTTAAAACAACCGCCACTCCCAGAACGTAGAGTTGCTTGGAAAGAACTGAGGAACTTCCCTGGTGGTCCAGTGGCCAGGACTCCACCCTCCCACGTGCAGGCGGTGAGGGTTCCATTCCTGGTCAGGGGACGTAGATCCCACATACCTAACTTAAGACTTGGCGCAGTGAGGTTAAGTAAATAAGTAAATTTTTGGTAAGTGTATATACATGTGTGTGTGTGTGTGTGTGTGTGTGTGTGTGTATAAAGAGCAACTGAAGAACTAATTAGAAAAAAAAGAGTCAAAATCCGGAGTTTCAGGACTTGAAAGATGACTTGGTTGGGGATATGGGGGGTGGTTAAAGCGACAGACTTCCCCTCAGCAACTAGGAGGGTCACTGAAGGAGCAGAAGCCATGCCTGGCAAAGAAGATGAGAAAACCATGA
>NW_011378950.1:0-1055 GCF_000754665.1 Bison bison bison
CTGGTATGAATATTTGTGTACAAGTATCTGTTGGAGTCCCTACTGGCAATTCTTTTGGGTTTAGACCTAGAGTAGTTTTGTTTCAGGAAGGAGGACCCCTTCCAGGGCCCGAAGCTGGGCTCTTGTCTAACACTCAGAAATGAATTGTCCAAGGAGACACATGTGCTGACAAAGCAAGAGATTTTATTGGGAAAGGGCACCCGGGTGGAGAGCAGTAGGGTAAGGGAACCCAGGAGAACTCCTCTGCCGCGTGGCTCGCAATCTTGGGGTTTATGGTGATGGGATTAGTTTCCGGGTGGTCTTTGGCCAATCATTCTAATTCAGAGTCTTTCCTGGTGGTGCATGCATCGCTCAGCCAAGATGGATGCTAGCGAGAGGGATTCTGGGAAGTGGATGGACACACAGTGTCTCCTTTTAACATTTCCCGAACTCTTCCTGTTGGTGGTGGCTTATTAGTTTCGTATTCCTTATCAGGATCTCCTGTCATAAACAACTCATGCAAATGGTTACTATGTGCCTGGCCAGGTGGCAGTTTCAATTAGTGTGCTTCCCCTAACAGTTTTGCCAGCTCATAGGTCAATTTAACTTTTTGAGGTAATGTGTGAACTTTTTTCCACAGTGGCCACATCATCTTCCATTCTCCCAGCAAGATACAGGGTTCCAGTGTCTCCACGTTCTCCCACCACTTGTTAATCCTGTGTACTCTTGTCATATTCTGTTGTTTCTGATCTTTACATTGAAGCTATCTTAGATGTGAGATGTTTCTCATTGTGGTTTTAACTTGCATTTCTCTAGTGACAAACCATGTTAAGTATCGTTTCATGACCTTAGTATAATCCACATGCAGTAAAATTTAAGGGTATAGTTTTATGTTTTCTGACAGATAAATACACCCATGTACAGCCACCACAAGCAAGATACAGAATGTTTCCATCACCACAAATCTTCTCTTGTCCTTTTCCCAACCATTTTGATCAACACCAGGCAGCCAATGATTTGCTGGTTTCGAGAGATTAGATCTATTTTCTAGGATTTCATAAAAACCGGATCTTGTG
>NW_011378951.1:0-532 GCF_000754665.1 Bison bison bison
GAGTGCATTAGGCAAATGCAATTCAAAGGGACTGGTAAGGACTGTGGAAAATCTGAAAGCACCTGCCTAGCATTTTACAGGCATCCATACTTCAGTTCCAGTTAGTTGATACTCCCTGGAAATGTGGGATGAATGATTTCACCACAATATCGGTATTTGTAAGTGAAATTGTATTTTATATTTATGTAAATTCATTTTTTAAAAGACCCAGGATATCAAATAATCTGTATGGGCTATCTGAGGTGTATATGGCTTATGGTATGCTATTTTGTAACTTCTAACCTCCAAGATAAAGCCCACCACCTTGTCAATAGGATCTCGTGACTTGGCTCCAGAAATCCTCTTAAAAGTTATTTTCCACCTCTTCTGATTTTAAGTTTGCTATCTGGTAATACCAAAATGCTCCCAGGAATCCTCTGACTGCCTTCTAAGCTCTAGGCTTCCCTAAGTGGCCCTAGTATAACTTTAATACCCATTCTGGGCTTACAGCCATCATAGACCTTGCAACACAATTTTTAAGCATCTGTTTCCA
>NW_011378952.1:0-814 GCF_000754665.1 Bison bison bison
GGCAGTAGAAAGGACAAAAGATCCTGCATGCCATGACTAAGACTCGAGGCAGCCAAATAAATGAATAAAAATATATATATTTTTGAACTCTATGCTCTTTACATTCTTCTGGATGCATTTGTAAGCATGATATTAACAGTTTTATTTATTTATGGACACACCATGAGACTTCCTGCAGGATCTTAGTTTCCTGACCGGGGACTGAACCCAGATCACCAGAGTGATAGCATTGAGCAGTAAATGCTGGTTTGCCAGGGAATTCCTAGTTTGATTTACTTAAAGGGTTTATTTTTATTGTATGCCAAAGGTACATCCTTTGCTGTGTTTACACTTACAATAAAAACATTTTGGATGTCAATTTTAAATGCTTGCAAAAACTTAGGGGAAAGAAGGAACATGTTGACTACATATTTATGCTTCTAGGCTTCCCTAATGGCTCAGACAGTACAAAGTCTGCCTGCAGTAGAGGAGACCAGAGTTTGATCCCTGGTTCAGGAAGATCTCCTGGAGAAGGGATGGCTATCCACTTCAGTATGCTTGCCTCGAGAATTCCATGGATAGAGGAGCCTGGGAACTACTATCCATGGGTTTGCAAAGAGTCAAACACAACTGGATGACTAACACTTTCACTTTCATATGCTTCTAAAGATTGTTCAAATCTCAGAATCACCTGGGACATTACTAAACATAGAGATTCCAGGGCTGCATATCATACCTAAGAAACTAAAATTGCCTGAGGAGGGGGCCTGGGCATCTGAAAGTTCAATGTTTGCCTCACTTGATTCTGATGTGACGTGAGTCCCAGGGTGTAAAA
>NW_011378953.1:0-648 GCF_000754665.1 Bison bison bison
AATAGGGAAATCAAAAAAATTCTAGAAACAAATGACAATGAGAACACGACAACTCAAAACCTATGGGATGCAGCAAAAGCAGTTCTAAGAGGGAAGTTTATAGCAATACAATCGTACCTCAAGAAACAAGAAAAACATCGAATAGACAACCTAATTTTACACCTAAAACAACTGGAAAAAAAGAAGGAAAAACCCCAAAATTAGTAGAAGGAAAGAAATCATAAAGATCCAAGCAGAAATAAATGAAAAAGAAATGAAACAAACAATAGTAAAGATTAATAAAACTAAAAGCTGGTTCTTTGAGAAGATAAACAAAATTGACAAACCCTTAGCCAGACTCATCAAGAAAAAAAGAGAGAATCAAATCAACAAAATTAGAAATGAAAAAGGAGAGGTTACAACAGACAATGCAGAAATACAAAGGATTATAAGAGACTATTATAAACAACTATATGGCAATAAAATAGATAACCTGAAAGAAATGGACAGATTCTTAGAAAAGTTCAATATTCCAAGACTGAACCAGGAAGAAATAGAAATTATGAACAACCAAATTACAAGCAGTTAAATTGAAGCTGTGATCAAAAATCTCCCGAAAAAAACAAAACCCAGGACCAGAATGATTTCACAGGAGAATTATATCAAACA
>NW_011378954.1:0-596 GCF_000754665.1 Bison bison bison
GAGACACAACTGAAGCGACTTAGCAGGCACACATACATAAAATAAGGAGATAAATAATAGGAAATTCAGAAGGTAATCTAAGAGAGCTCTCATCCAATCTGAATGCATTTCAGGAAGAAAGACAAAGAAATGGAAAAAATGAAATACACAAAGAAAAAAATTACAGAAAAATCCTACCATTGAAAAGTAAGTATTCATAATGAAAGAGCCCACAGTGAGAGAAAAATTCACATCATTATAAAGTTTTATGAAACCAGATAAAAAAGGATCTGAAAAGCATTCAGACAGGAAAAAAGCAAGTAGTTTCAAGACAAACATTTAGGAATGAAAATGGCTTTAGACTTCTCAACTGCAACTCTGGACTCTAGGAGATGATGCAAAAATGTTTCCAAAATTCTGATGGAAAATTATTTCCAGCCATAAAATACAATATCCAGGCAAGTTATTAAGTAAATATGAGAGTAAAATAAAAACATTTTTAGACTTGAAAGTTCTCAAAACTTTTTCTTGCTTTGCCTCCTTTTTTGGGAGGCTGTTGGAGAACATGATCTACCAAATCCAAAAAGTTTATTAGAGAAAGAAAGAGATATGGTGTG
>NW_011378955.1:0-859 GCF_000754665.1 Bison bison bison
CTGGAACCTAGACCTGGAAGCTTTCTGATGATTGCAAAATGACACCAAAGTCTGAGGACGATGGAAGATCTTCAAATTTCTGCAAGTGCCACACACCTCCAGAAGGAACCACAAGACTTGCCTGAAATGGTCAAGGTATAAGTATTGGACTAAACGTTGGAAGGTCTCCACCTTTGCTATGGAAGTCAACGATTTTTCTTTGAAGTGAAAATGGATTATACTGAACGTTCACGTACTTCTAGAGCATTTGAAAAGCCCTAACTTGTAGAAATCTGCTGTACGAGTTCCTTGAAAGCAAGAACCACTATTTATGGATCTTTCTTCATGCCTTAGATTGTGCCTCGAATATAGTGTACACATCAACCCTGGAAAGAAAGAATTCAATCGCCAAATATACAAGGAGATCAAAAGTGCCGAGCCAAGTGACAACTTGAGGCCTCCAAGATCTTTTCTGTCTTTCACACACTATATAAATACTGAGCACCTACGATGAGCTAGGAGGCGTGTAATAAATTTCTGGAAATAGAATGCGGAGAGAAGAAGACACAGAGTTCCTGCTTTCACTGAGAGGAATTTAATGATACATACAGCCAGATCCTTTGAAAACTTATAGTGGGACCTCTTCCCTCACCAAAACCTGGGTGTCTGCAAAGGCTTTTCAGAGCAACAGTTGATTTGAGATCCGTAGGTTGAACCTAAGTAAACCAGGGTTAAAATGCAGGAAGAATTTTACGCAGGGAAAATAGCATCTTGGAAGGCTATGTGACCAGGGAAACTTAGGACATTCTAGTAATGAAAAATGCCCTATGGGACAGAATCCAAAAAGTTCAGAGGGCATTCCAGTGAAAAGACATCAGAG
>NW_011378956.1:0-567 GCF_000754665.1 Bison bison bison
GGTAGACCTCGAAAGAAAATAAAACCTGAAACTCGCAGAGAGAGGCCTGCACTCCCAGGTCCATCGCAGCATCCATTCACAAGAGTCAAGATGGGGAACCAGCCCAAGTGTCCATCAAGGGAAGACTAGATCAAGAAGATACACGATCCAGGTAGAGATCGATCGATAGGGAGATCTAGGTGTCCCAGGTAGCCCCAGGCATGAACACAGTCTTACATCGTGATCGCATGGATGGGACTTAGGGAGTGATGCCCAATGAAGAAGTCAGGTAGAGAAAGAAAAAGAGTTTCTCCTGTCACTGACATGCCATGCAAGGCCACCTAAAACATGAAAACGATCATCACAGAGCGGCTGGGGGAGGGAGACATGGGAAGATGCCGATGTAACGGCGGGCCCGGGGGGGGGGGGGGGGGGAACTTCGACGGGATAAGGGTACATATATACTGTCTACGTCACAAAGAGCACGGTGATTCTAAAGAATAGTATTGGTATTATCGTCGTCTCATATTCGGAGAAGGCAACGGCACCCCACTCCAGTCCTCTTGCCCGGAAAATCCCGTGGACGGA
>NW_011378957.1:0-800 GCF_000754665.1 Bison bison bison
AATCAACATCACTGTGTCCCCCAGTCTCTTCCTTCTATAGCAGCCATTCCAGGGCTACACTGGGACTAGGGAGAAAAAAAAAAAAAGCACACAACAAAAAACCCCTCTCTGCTTGCACTAGTTTCGAGGGCATAGAAAAACAGGAGCTGAAAGAAGCAAACCAAGACACCACTGATGCCATCATGAAGAGACTTAAAAATGCTGTATGATTCCCAGGAGAACTGTTCCCTGACCTGGTCAGGTCAACTTTTGGGGGTGATATGTGATTTCTCTCCTTGAACTAATTAATAGTGAAGATCAACCTTCTACTGTAAAGTAGGGATCAGGAGAAGAGGAGAAGAAATGAGTTTTCTACATTGGTATTAGTTGCAGACATTTTAATTTCACTTTTTTAATTTATATTCTTGTCTCTGAATAAAATGCTATTTCAAATATTTAATTCAAGGCACACATTGATGACAAAATGCGATAAAGTACAGCTTTTGACTTTTTATTTAGGCTCCTAGATATATTTTTTATTCCTGAAATTTCCCCTTGAGTCCCTTGGCATAATTCTGTTCCTTTGCCTGCTCTTTAGTTCTTTCTTACCAACAGTTTTAGAGTCTGATTTTAGGAATCAATTTTACATTGAGTCAGTGAGGTATGCATTTTGGAAACTTATCTTTGAGCTGCTGTCTTACTTTTCCTGCATCAACCAGCATCCTCTAATAGACTTCCTTCCCTTAACCTCATGAGACACAAAAATATCTCAGAACATTTTCCAGAACAATGTTTGTATTAGAGATCAAAACTAACATTAG
>NW_011378958.1:0-967 GCF_000754665.1 Bison bison bison
TATGTATGTGAGAGTTGGACTGTGAAGAAAGCTGAACGCTGAAGAACTGATGCTTTTGAACTGTGGTGTTGGAGAAGACTCTTGAGAGTCTTTTGGACTCCAAGGAGATCCAACCAGTGCATTGTGAAGGAGATCAACCCTGGGGTCTCTTTGGAAGGACTGATGCTAAAGATGAAACTCCAGTACTTTGGCCACCTCATGTGAAAAGTTGACTCATTCGAAAAGACTCTGCTGCTGGGAGGGATTGGGGGCAGGTGAAGAAGGGGACAACAGAGGATGAGATGGCTGAATGGCATCACTGACTCGATGGACGTTGAGTCTGAGTGAACTCCGGGAGTTGGTGATGGACAGGGAGGCCTGGTGTGCTGTGATTCATGGCGTTGCAAAGAGCCGGACACATCTGAGTGACTGAACTAAACTGAACTGTCGCCTTCAGAATTGGGAGAAAAATAATAGCAAACTGGAAAACTAACAAAAAAATTAATCTCCAAAATATGCAAGCTGCTCAAGTATCTCAATACTCAGCTACAAATACTACTCAGAAAAAACAAACCAAAGAAGATATACAGATTACTAAGAGACACAGAAAAGCTGCTCAGCATCACTCATCATAAAAGAAGTGCAAATCAAAACCACATTGAGGTATCATTTCACACTGGTCAGATTGGCCATGATTAAAATGTCTACAATGTAATTGCTGCAGAGGCTGTGGAGTAGAGGGAACCTTTTTAAATTGTTGATGGGAATGCAAACTGGCACAACCTTTATAGAGTACTTTGTGGAAACTCCTTAGAAAGTTGAAAATAGAAGTGCCATATGACCCAGCAATCCCACTCTTGGGCATGAACCTCAAGGAAACTAGAATTGAAAGAAACACAGTATTCTAGTGTTTACTGAAGCACTGTTTACAATAGCTAGGACATGGAAGTGACCAAGAGGTCCATCAGCAGATGAATGATTAAGGGCA
>NW_011378959.1:0-830 GCF_000754665.1 Bison bison bison
AATTACCTTAAATGTAAATGGGTTGAATGCCCCAACCAAAAGACAAAGACTGGCTTAATGGATACAAAAACAATACCCCTATATATGCTGTCTAGAAGAGATCCACCTCAAAACAAGGGACACATACAGACTGAAAGTGAAGGGCTGGAAAAAGATATTCCGTGCAAATAGAGACCAAAAGAAAGCAGGAGTAGCAATACTCATATCAGATAAAATAGACTTTAAAATAAAGGCTGTGAAAAGAGACAAAGAAGGACACTACATAATGATCAAAGCATCAATCCAAGAAGAAGATATAACAATTATAAATATATATGCACCCAACATAGGAGCACCACAATATGTAAGACAAATGCTAACAAGTATGAAAGGGGAAATTAACAATAACACAATAAGAGTGGGAGACTGTAATACCCCACTCATATCTATGGATAGATCAACTAAACAGAAAATTAACAAGGAAACACAAACTTTATATGATACAATGGACCAATTATACCTAATTGATATCTATAGGACATTTCACCCCAAAACAATGAATTTCACCTTTTTCTCAAGTGCACATGGAAACTTCTCCAGGATAGATCACATCCTGGGCCATAATTCTAGCCTTGGTAAAATTAAAAAAAAAAAAAAAAGGAAATCATTCCAAGCATCTTTTCTGACCACAATGCTGTAAGATTAGATCTCAATTAGAGGAGAAGAACTAATAAAAATTCCAGCATAAGGAGGCTGAACAAAAAGCTGCTGAATAACCAACAAATCACAAGAAAAAATAAAAAAAAATCAAAATATGCATAGAAATGAATGAAAAATGAAAACACAACAAC
>NW_011378960.1:0-858 GCF_000754665.1 Bison bison bison
TACTGCACATTACCCACAGAATCCCAGTGTCAGAATTGTGTACTGTAGGCATCAGAGACACAGAAATCCAGGAATCTGGAGAGAATGAGGAGCTCCAAGTCATAACCTGGTGGAACTGTGGTTTGTGAGTGTCAGATTACTTTCAACTAACATGGATATCTTGAAAAGAGCTGTTAAGTTCTTAGAACAAGGGAATTTTGAGGTCATGGTATATTTCTTTTGAAACAATGGCCTTCTCCAACTTAGTTCTAGAATTCCTAAGTAGCTGATGTTAGGAATTCTTCTTTTCCCAAATTTACCTTGGGCTTGGTAACATGGAGTTCTTTCACCATTTGAATATAATGCTTCTTCCATACACCCTGCTCATAGGGAGCTGGGGAGACACTGATATACCAGTTAAACCATAAACATTTTAGAATCCAGAGGTGATCCAGTTCAGTTAAATTCTTCCAATGCCAGCTCACCTGGAGAAACAATGTAAAAAACTATTCAGGTTACATGTCCACTTTCTCTAGGTTTTGAGCAGTCACCCTGGTACTGAGAGAACTTCTTTATTTTTTTTTCTGGAGTGGGTTGCCATGCCCTCCTCCAAGGGATCTTCCTGACCCAGGGATCGAATCCACTTCTCTGCATTGCAGGCAGGTTCTTTACCACTGAGCCACTGGGGAAGTGGATTCATGGATTCATTCATGAATGAATCAGAGCAAACATAATTTTAACTTGATAAACCAGGCCTGGAATTCACAAGTAGTTTCTTTTTGGTCCTTTTTTTCCAAATCACAACCAAGTTACCTCTTACCTGAAGTGCTTCCTAACAAGGCAGGAAGATTTTTTTTAATTGGAGGATAATTACAACAT
>NW_011378961.1:0-512 GCF_000754665.1 Bison bison bison
CACGTCCCTCTGTTATATCCCTGAGAATAAAATTGCTATGTCATTAGCTAAGTTTATATTTACCATTATAAGAACTGTGAAACTCTTTTCAAAAGTGACTGCATAATATTACACTTCCATCAGCAAAATGTGAAGGTTTCAGCCTCTCTGCCTCCTTACCAGCACCTCTTAGTATCTATCATTTTCATTATAGTCATCTTAGTGCATATGAGCAGTAAGCACATTATGGTTTTAATTTGCATTTTTCTAATGGCAAGTGATGCTGAATGTATTTTTATATACCTCCTAGCCACCAATACACTTTGATGAAATGTCTACTGAAAGAGTTTGCCCATTTTTAAACTGCATCCTTCTCTTATTTTACTTGTAAGGGTTATATGTATATTCTGGATGCAAATCCCTTATCAGATACATGCTTTGTGAATGCTATTTTTTTCTGTTATGATTGTTCCCTTTATTTTTCACTAATGGTACCCTTTGAAGTGTATATTTCTGGACTCTCAATTCTAACC
>NW_011378962.1:0-968 GCF_000754665.1 Bison bison bison
AAGGAAAAAATAATAAATAATTTTAAACAATTAGAAGGTTGATAATAGAAAAACTATATCTAGGAATTTCTCTGGAGCCGTTGTGGGCAGTGTGGGTTCAGTTGAGTTTCAGATAATTCCTTGTTCCAGCTTGCATTTCTTTACAAGATCTATAAGCCCTTCCTATGCTTAGTCAATATTAACTACAGGGTTTTAATCTGTTGCACCTTTCACTCCCAGAGGGGTTCCCTTTTCTTTATTTGTTTTGGCTTTCTCTCTTTGCAAGTCTCTTTAGTGTCTAATTTCTGCCCTGGCACAAGGGGGCAAAGGTGGTCACTTATTTCGGCTCACTTGTTCAGTTGAGTTGTGGGGGAGGGAGGAACACTGCAAACAAATAATGTTGGTGTGTATTTTGGGAAAGTGCTTGCAGTGTATGGAACACACTGGGCTTTCCAAGCTCACGGTGGTGTGTGCTTTCCACGTGTACACTGCTCAGGTTCCAGATTGCTCTTCAGGGGTACTGCCCAATGTGGGCCCTGCATTTCCTGCAATTCGCAGGTCTAAGCTGCTCAGATTCAGGTTTTCAGGTACACCGCAAAGTCACAGACTCAGATGCACGTGCATTTTGTGCCCTTCCCAGGTCCCAGCAGCTCAGGCGACCAGGTGCTTGGCCAACGCACTGTCCCAAGTGGGCCATGCATCTTAATTACCTACTGGGTCCAGGCCGCTCAGTTTCCTGGGTGTGCCATGAGAACACTGCCTCAGGTGTATCATGTATCTCCTCTGGGGAGCTGATCTCAAGCTGCAACTCTCCTGGCAGATGTCAACCGTCCAGGACTCCAGGAAGACATGGTTAGAAACTGGCAGTCTGCTCACAGTTTGGTGGAGACTGCCGGTCTCTGAGGCTGAGGCCGCCCCTTGCCTTCTGGTTCTGGCTGCCACACACATGGCTGTCTGCCTCTTGTTGGGGAAGGGGCCTGGAGACAGCC
>NW_011378963.1:0-684 GCF_000754665.1 Bison bison bison
CTTCCCGACCCAGGGATGGAACCCAGGTCTCCTGCATTGCAGCCAGATTCTTTACTGTTTGAGCCACCAGTGAAACAATCTGTTTTAAAGATGCTCCCTAAATGATAATAAATACTGAGCTTAGACAGTCATAAATATCGTTTGATGTCAGAAGATGAGCTATGCGAATTGCACCATAATAGGGATCTGAAATGACATTTTCAATGTCGTTAATAAATACTAATGCAGTAATACTTTTTTAAAAAAAAAATAACATTGATCCATAGGCTGATTCTTATCAAGTCATTGTGTCTTGTGGAGCCAACACTGCCTATACTGAAGGTGAGTGAGTGAAGCAGCTAAGAGCATTTATGAAAAGCAGTATAGACCTGCTTTGGGTACTTCTAGATCCCTTGTACCTTCAGATCCTCTAGAGATGTGCTGCTCTCACAGTTTTATGCAATTTACACATGGTCTTGTGAAAACTGTCAGGCATAGAACATATCTTGGCTCCTAGTGGGAGGTGGGAATGATGTAGAAATTATCGTTGAATGTATCAACATAATCACATCTCAGAAATAGACCACTGAGTGAAGAAGTGAACTACAAAGTATGTAAATTATGATAGCTCTTTAAAACAGTCACACTGTTTACAAGGCCAAACATATATATATATATATATATATATATATATATATATATAAT
>NW_011378964.1:0-504 GCF_000754665.1 Bison bison bison
AATGAGGGAAACAGGAAGCCCAGAGGTGCCCCTGTAGTTTGGCGAAGGCCTTAGGAGGTCACTTGGAAATGCTGCTGGCTGTGAGGGGGGGAGGGGGCAGATGTGCACAGAGCTGTGCAGGCTTGTCCTTTGCATGGATGTTCTTTGTAGAAATCCACCTCGGAGCCATCTCCTGATGTGTAAGAATTTCCCAGACAAACCTTGAGCTAAGCAATGCGTTTTTTCCTTAGGAAATGTTGGTCTTCAGCGATGTTCAAAGCCTGTGTATTTCGGCTAGACTCTGGCTTCAGGTCGGTTCCCCCAAAAGGCTCAGAAGCGACCTGAACCAAACAGTAAGTTTTCCTCCTACCTTGTTCTCCTCATCTACGTTAAGAGTATACTTAAAGAGTATCCTGGCACATACATGTACTGCCTCACCCCTAACCTCAGTCATGTGTTCCAAGAACTTCTGTCCGTTGATTTATTTGTTTTGGGTAACATTGAATTCGTTTTGACTATGCTGGG
>NW_011378965.1:0-858 GCF_000754665.1 Bison bison bison
GACCTCCCGCACCCCTCCAGCCCCAGCCCCCAGGCCCCGCGCGCACGCACGCACGCACGCCCTCCCGGTCAATGGGGGGTCCTGGAAGCCCCTCGGGCCCCCGGGCCCGGCCAGGCGCTTGCTGCTCTGGTATTGGCGGTGTTCGGGGGGCGGGCCGGCATCAGCAGGCTGGAGTCCGGTCGCAGGGCTTGCGGCTCAAGTACAGCACGCCCCCCGACGAGAGGTGCGGCCCGTTGGCCCGACCTGCAGGGCAGAGAGAAAGGGAGGCGAAGCGCAAGGCTCTTAGGGCGCCCCGCGCCAACCGCCTCCGGCTCCGGCCCTATCAGCCTGAAGGCGCCCGATCTCGTCTGATCTCGGAAGCTAAGCAGGGTCGGGCCTGGTTAGTATCTTGGATGGGAGACCACCTGGGAATCCCGGGTGCTCGAGGCTTTTTGCCTACCAGAAGAGGTCCTTTAGCGCCCGCCGCGCGTCCCGATTCTTGGATCCCCCCCGCAGCCCCAGCCCCTCCCGGGCCGCGGGGAGCGGGTGGCCGGGGCCCCGACTCCCGCTGCAGACCTGGGTTGCCTCCGCGCGGCCCGCGAGCCCCTCCGCATTCGCATTCGGCTTCCAGGACACCCGACGACCGGCAGTCCCGTCTCCACCTGGGGCTCCTTTGGCTTGCCTCAGGCAATCCCGGGGCTTGCACGGACTCCAGCCAGAGCCCCCGGCCCCCGCCCCACCCCCTGCCTCGAGGCGATCGCGCATGCGCATGTGCGCGCGCACGCACAGATAGATGTGCCCAAAGGGGCATCTATCTTGTTCACTTATACCGTGGGTGATCTATGCCTGGGAGTCGGACTGCTGGGACCATAGGCTACT
>NW_011378966.1:0-500 GCF_000754665.1 Bison bison bison
GAAAGGCACCGCAGGGGGAAGGCGGGGAGCGGAGGGCCACGCCGGCCGGGCGCCGGCAAACACCGCCGCCAAGGGCGGGACGGCGAACGACGGCGGACCGGAGGGCGCGACCCCACCCCCGCCACCACCGCGGGCCCCCGCCGCGTGGCGCGAGACCGTCCCCAGCCCCCCGACACCCCAGGGGCGGTGACACCCGAAGGCCGCTTGCGGCGCGAGGAAGCTCTCGAAGGGGAGACCGACCACACAGGCCCCGGCAGGCCAGGGGCCTCGGCGCGAGCTCACGTCCCCTTCTCTCCCCTCTCGCGGGCGACGTCCCCCCCTGCCACAGAGGCGGGGGGGGGGGACGCCGGTGTCTGCACTTAGGGGGGACGGAGGGCCCAGAGGCCCTGCGAGGACAGCCCCCAGCCACGCGCCCCCCCGGGGAGGCGCGCACAGGACACGCGCACCCCCGTAGGGGCGATTGATCGTCAAGCGACGCTCAGACAGGCGTAGCCCCCGGG
>NW_011378967.1:0-864 GCF_000754665.1 Bison bison bison
AAGACTACTGGAGTAGGTTGCCATTTCCTACTCTAGAGATAATGCATATAATGTACGAACTTGATGCCAGAGCCCATTCCTGTCGACAAGTTGAGCTAAAGATACTCTATGAAGGACTCTTCCTACCTACTCAGTGTTCCTTCACGGTTACCCTCCAGGCATCAGCAGTTATGAAACCTTCCTTTTGGATCCAGTCCTTCTCTTTCCACACTCTTTCTCCTCATGGTCCTGAACGGAGGCTTTGGAGCTGTTCCTTACTGCGGAGGACTTGTCACTGAGACTCAGACCTCACCCTTTTCTTGCTCCATGGCCCTCCCCGTGTCCCCTCACCAGTTCCCAAGGCCAGAGGCTGCAGTTCAAGTCTCTCACTTCTTCACGAGCCCCACCTCCAGTCTCCTTGAAGGAATGAGACTGAACAGATGTAAAGCATTCATTGGTGCTTGGCACATGGTAGACAATCATTGCCTACAAATTTCCTTTCTTAGATCTGGAAACTTTGAGTTGGTTTCCACAGAGCTGTATTGATTATTATGGTTGAGTACAGCAATCCAAGAATGGTATTTAGACATGAACTATTTTGGTATTACTGACTCAATCTTTAAAACCACTAACTTCTGCACATAGACAAGGAGACTGCCCTTCAGACAGAAATCATATCCATGTCTAGGCATCTACCTGATATATCTGTATCTAACTAGTTTTTAAAGATGTTTGATTGAGATCTTTCCCTTGCATGGAAGCAGAGTGTGGTTAGCCTGCTTATACTCAGAGGCCTTTTCCAGCACAGATGAAATTCCAAGACAATGAAGATTCTGATCTGATGTTAAGCTCCTTTGTGCAAACAAGCTTGCATAGCAAAATGAT
>NW_011378968.1:0-586 GCF_000754665.1 Bison bison bison
GGCTGGGGCTGGGGCTTGGGGGGGAAGGGGCCGAAAGTCGGCGGCCTGAGTGGAGGGTTTTGGGCCGCTTCTGGCCGTGCGGGCACCCCTCATTTCCCAGGGCCAAGGGATTCGTTTGCAGAAAATGGCCCTGCAGAAGTCGCCCTGGGCCTGACAGACCAGAGGCCGGGCGGCCGGGGGGGCTGTCGAACGGGCGCCGCGGCGGCGCCAGCACGGTGGGTGATCTGGACGGCCACGGCTTCTGATGTGCCCTGTCTGCCTTTTGCTCCCCTAGATATGGTTTCAAAAACCGAGAGCTCGGCACCCCCAGCGGAGCCCAAGCGGGCCCGGCAACGGCCGGGCCCAGGGGCCAGGCGGCGCACCAGCCACGACGACGACTCCTGCTCCAGAGGACCGAAGGGCCCCACCGCTGTCCAGAGCACCTCTCCTCCCCTTGCCCCTCTCAGCCACAGGAGAGCATGCCACCCTTGGCTGCAGCTGCTCCTTTTGGGGCCCCCACTTTCTGGGTCCCGGGGCTGCCTCTGGGGTCTGCGTGGGCCAGCCGTTGATGATCTTCGTGGTCCAGCCCAGCCCGGCGGCCCTCCAG
>NW_011378969.1:0-513 GCF_000754665.1 Bison bison bison
GGATTGAAAGGAACATTTTAAATCTAACCCCTCTGTTACTATTTTAGCTTGCTTGGCAGTTTTATCCACACTCTTGTAACTAATGCACATGATTGTTCACAACACCCCAAGCATAACCATCGAGTGATAAAAAGAAAGCTTTATTAGAATAACACTGCATTGTTGAGGCAATGTTTGCTATCGAGTTTCCTTGTCCTTTACCCAATGTGCACCTGTAAGTGCATTAGCTAGTATAGTTGGTATGCAAGAAAACAAGCAGTAGACTTGGTATTAGCAACATAAGACTCTTGAGTTAATAAGTACTTTCTTTGTTGTAATCCACTGCACCTTTGCTCCATGAGAATGTAACTCTGTTTCCTGAGGGGGACTGCAGACTGGAAAGATAAAGGGAAAGCAGGTTTTCAGGTTGACCAACCTTTATCAAGAAAGAGTCACAAAATGTTAACAGGTCACAGGGCCAGAAGATAATGTACATAACATAAGACCCTTTTTGGGAAAAAGTTATGCAGAAAA
>NW_011378970.1:0-1059 GCF_000754665.1 Bison bison bison
CCGCCGCCGCCGCCGCCGCCGCCGCCGCCGCCGCCCAAGGACCCCGTCAGCCGCAGCGGCAGCCGGCAGGCCAGCAGGCCCTCGCAGGCAGGGGCGTATTGTCTCGTGGGCCCCACCCCCACCTTCCCCCACCCTCCCCCCTCGCAGGGCCTCGCCGGATAGCTTCATTCAAATGCAGAAAGCTTTCCAGTCAAGTCAGAGCCTCTGACTTCGCCTCGAGCTTCTCTCTATTGAATGGTGATCCGCCCCACCCAGCCATTCCATGTCTCCACCTTGAGACGGCCCCTTCGGCACCGCGCGGAGGAAGGGGGCTGGGGGGTGGGGAGGGAGGCCGAGGGACAGATTCGCCTCGTGTCAGGCCAAAGGAGTCTCCTCCTTTTTGGTAACCCAGGAAACCCCGCTCACGCGTGTGAGGATCACGGACGTGCGTGGAAACAGCCACCGTCCCTTGACATCTTCCCCTCCGTGGGAGGAGGTTTTCCTCCCTGCCTGCCTTCAGAGGGACAGAAAAGGAGGGAGGGGCAGAGCGTTCCTCTGGCGCTGGCCGGCTCTTAAGTCACTTGACTCCAAAACACTCCACAGGGCACGGAGGTTCACGTGCAGTGGGGTGGGGTGGGGTGGGGTGGGGTGGGGACGGCGGCCTACTCCGGACCCCACCAGTTTTCCCTCCTCTTGACACTTGCCTGGAACCCATGAAAGCTGAGCTGGTGACTGTGTGTGTGAGTGCGTGCATGTACGCGTGTACATGAGAGACGGCGCGTGTGCGTGTGCGTGTGCGTGTGCGTGTGCATGGACGTGAGAGAAAAGAAAGGAAAATAATAATAATAATAAATCCAGAAGGAAGGAAGGAAGGAGGGAAGGAGGAGGGAGGGACGAAATAGGTTAGTTCGTAGGGGCCTCCGTGTCATGGCAAGAGTTTCTGAGCACAGATCCTCCGTTCAGGGAAACAGTGATCGTATCTCCTCTCAGGAGGCCGTGATGTCGATGGACGGTGCGGGAAAGCAGGCCTGGGGTGCAAGCCATCAGGTTTTTTGGTTTTTGTGTTTTTTGTTTTTTTTT
>NW_011378971.1:0-624 GCF_000754665.1 Bison bison bison
TTCCCATTTTAAACCTCGTGTCCTTTTCGGTCCTTTGTTTTCCCTTTGTATCTGGAAAGCAACAGGTGGAACGGTAGGTCCTTTCATTATGTTTTCTTTCTTTCTTTCTTTCTTTTCCTGCCTGCCTGCCTGCCTGTCCGCCCGCCCGTCCCTCCATCTGTCTTCTCTCTGTCTCTCTCGCTTTTCACTCAGGTTAGGGAATTAAAAAAAAAGAGGACTCTGTATTTCTGCAGGTCAGGAAGCAACAGTGAAAACTAGACATAGAACCCAACAGGCTGGTTCCAAATAAGGGAAGGAGTCCATCAAGGCTGTCTATCGTCACCCTGCTTATTGAACGTACACGCTGAGTACACATCATGAGGAGCGCTGGGCTGGATGAAGCACAAGCTGGAATGAAGATGGCCGGGAGACATATCCATCCCCTCAGATATGCACACGACAGCACCCTCACGGCAGAAATGAAGCCCAGGGTGGGTTTCCAAAGTCGTGTTCGTTTCAGGTGTTCAGTCTTTTCCCTTGGAGAGGTTCATGCAACATCATACGTCTACTTTCCCGTGCTGGCATAGTATATAGTAGGTGCTTGTGGATTCTTTGGATGTACAGTTTATGTGTCCATGTTCAACC
>NW_011378972.1:0-841 GCF_000754665.1 Bison bison bison
AGTGCCACGTGAACTTGGGAAGGAGGTGGAGCAAGCAGCCGACGTGGCCTGGAGACAGAGGAGCCGGTCTCCCCTCTGCCCTTGCCCCTGCCGGCCCAGGGCAGGCCTTGCGACGATGGGCTGCTGGTGGTGGAGGCCAAGGCTGAGGAGGGAGGGGTTACGTGACCTGTATTCTGTGACATGGTCACATGTGGGTTTTCTTTTTCAGTTTGAAAAATGACTGCTTTTAGTTTCCCTCCAGTTTTACTTTAAGGTGGAAAATGAAGATTTTATTCTTAAAGTTGAGCACAGTGATTTTACAGTCTTTTTGAAAGCAACAGTTGAGGTTTTAAAAACACATCTCAGAGAACTCCAGTAGATAAAGCCAAAAAAAGAGAACGTGTTCAGGGTGAACTGTGGGCAGGACCCCAAACTGTACTCTGTCTCTCCCAGAGTGTGTAACTGGTGAGATGGGTGGATATAGGACCCCAAGCACCCTGGGGACTGAGGCCCTCAAGTGACAGCAGAGGTCCAGGCTGAGCCAGGAGCAAGTGGCCTGTGCCCTGGCAAGTGGAGAGCCACAAGGGTGGGAGTGGGGCCAGGAGAGGGGTGGGAGACTCGGGGGCGGAGGGTGGGGCAGCACCTGGTGGCGTCTGCGAGGCACTGGCTGTCACGGCTCGAGGCAGGGACATCCCTGAACCTCCACCTTGCAGCCCCCAGGAGCAGAGTCATCTGACAGCCCAGGGTTGAAGTTAAAAGGATGAGTTCACAGCAGGTTGAATGAACCCCTGTACCCACTGTGGGTTCATTTTAAGTACCTGGAGCGAGGTTGGTCAAGCCCTTGCTGAGCTTGAGTGAGGGA
>NW_011378973.1:0-988 GCF_000754665.1 Bison bison bison
AATAAATGTGAAGAAAAGAAGACACAGAAAGCTAAGTAGCTCGCCGAAGATCACAGAGCTACAAAGACAGTCCCAAGAGTTCAACCTTGGCATTCTTGTCCAGAGCCCTTGAGCTTATTAACCAGTTTGTTCTCTGTAACCTCTCTAAATTTCAGCTTTTCCTCTATAAAATGGTGTTAATATATACAGAAGTATTAAGGAGATCAAACCAGTCCAGTCAATCCTAAAGGGAATCAACCCTGAATATTCACTGCAAGGACTGATGCTGAAGCTCCAATACTTTGGCCACCTGATGTGAAGAGCCGACTCACTAGAAAAGACCCTGATGCTGGGAAAGACTGAGGGCAGGAGGACAAGGAGATGACAGAGGATGAGATGACTGGACGGCATCACAGACTCAATGGAGATGAGTTTGAGCAAATTCCGGGAGATGGTGAAGGACAGGGAAGCCTGGCATGCTGCAGTCCATGGGGTTGCAAAGAGTAGGACACAACTTAGCGACCGAACAACAACAACATATACAAATAAGAATATATAAAACAGGATACAGCTCCTAGTAAATGACAGCTTAAAAAACAGATTAGGAAGAGTTACAAATTAATAAAGCTGCAGAAGGCCTATTTGATGGGCACCAGGAACCCTGCTCAATTCCCTGTGCGCAATCAACTACCAAGTGAAAAAAGTCAATTGTCAACTGGAATGGTGTTTTTAAGTAAAGCAAAATAAAAACATGCATTAAAATCTAAATCCCAATTCTGGGTGAAAGAAACCAGACATAAAAAAGTACATTCATATAAAACTCTAGAAAAATGAACACACTAATCCACAGTGACAGAAAGCAGATCAGTGGCTGTTTCTGCAGGGAGTCAACTCAGAGGGGTGGACTACAATGGGCACAGGGAAGCTTTTGCAGCGTAGTAGTGTCAGTTGCCTGGAGAATCCCAGGGACGGGGAAGCCTGGTGGGCTGCCGTCGATGGGGTTGCACAG
>NW_011378974.1:0-670 GCF_000754665.1 Bison bison bison
TTTTCTCCTCTCTCCTCAGATCTCAGTGCTGTGTCCCCATCCCCACTTTGAGCTGGTGGTCTTGCTTACTATTTCAGTGAAAAACAAAGCAATTAGAGGTGTCCTTTCACAGATCATGTCCTGATCTCTTTTCCTCACTCCTGTATCTGATTTTATGCCCTCTAGATTCCTGCCTCCCCCTCCCTTTTTTTTTCCTTTCTTTTTTAAGTAAAAAAATTGTTTAGGGCTTTGGGGGGTTTGCTATTTTATTTTTTTAATTAAAATTTATTTTAGTCAAGTAGAATGTGGGATTGTAGTTCCTCAACCAAGGACAGGACCCCACCCCTTGCATTGGAAGCTCAGAGTCCAACCACTGGACCATCAGGGAAGTCCCCTCTGATTCCCCTTTGACTTTAACCGTTTGTGAAGTAGCAAAGGTCAGCCTGGCACTTGTGCTCTCTCATTCATCTCATCTGCTCAAAGACAGCCCAGCAGCTCCTCCCTCTGTGTCCAGAATCACCAAAAGTCACGTCCTCCACCAAATTGGTTGTCAGCATCAGTTCAGTTCAGTCATTCAGTCCTGTCTGACTCTGTGACCCCATGGACTGCAGCACGCCAGGCTTCCTTGTCCATCACCAAATCCCGGAGCCCTGCTCAGACTCATGTCCATCGAGTTGGTGATGTCATCCAA
>NW_011378975.1:0-667 GCF_000754665.1 Bison bison bison
TTTCCACACCTGACCGGGAGACCGTGAGCATCCGGGGGCGGGGTGAGGGAACCACGTGGTACCCATGCGCCCATACCGGTGCGTTCATCCTTGGGGACAGGATGCTCTCACATCCCTGGGCCCAGCGGCTGTTGGAGTTCCCAGCACATCACTACTGGAGCTTCAAGTGCAGAACTGAAAACCAAACGAAAATCCACAGAAACATTTCACTCTACACTGTTTCAGATGTTTGGTGAATTATAAGCACTTGGGTAGAATTGAGATCAGATTTTCAACTAATCAATGTGAACTGAACTGTGAATCATTTTTCATGTCAGAGCTGAGAAAGTATTTCTTCGGTCCTTGAAGAGACGCCAAATGTATGACTTTGAAGAAATGATTGTTTTATTTTAAACACATCACAGCAGGTACTTAGGCAAATAAGAGCTCATTTTGCCTCCTACTTAACCAGGAACTGTGGAGCAGTAAGAAAGGGTGGAAAGAAATGCTTCCTCCTGGCATTTCGGGGCTGTCCATCTTTATTCCCTGAGAAGAGCCTGACTGAACCAGAAGCCATAAAGAACCACTTTGTAGGCTCTGAAACCAGAGTTAAACCAATTCCAAAACATGCTCCAAAAATGCTGAGAGGAAGAATCACTGATTCTGCATGTGGCCATGTTAAGTTCAT
>NW_011378976.1:0-614 GCF_000754665.1 Bison bison bison
AATATCAATACTAAACTCAAGACAGCAACTTCATCAAGTATAAATGTTTCAAAAGTAAAAGGCAATCTTAATTTTTTTTATCCTATGAATAGGGTCTGCAAAAATAGGTAAATTATTTTACTGTACTTGCAGGAGATTAGGTCTCAGCCTGCACGGAAGGAGCAAAGCAACAAAAGACAAACAAACAAATACTACTAGGAGTAATGCCCATACATATCAAACTATCTAGGTAAACCATGTTTTACTTATGTAGCAAATCTATTAAATAACCAGCATATGGAAGCTTATCCCTCATGCGAGAGAATTACCAAATTAACTATACATCTATTAGAAGTCTCTAAACCCCACTCCCCAAACAATTTTAGTACACCTACCAAGTACTGTAGGTCATTTAAAAAAACAGAAATAAAACATACATCAGCCTTTGTAATTAAGCATTTTTCATAACATATAAACAGTGTTCAGATATAAACTGTTAACTAAATATTTTTTCTAAATATGATTTATGTAATCAAGACTTTCTTAAACAAAGACACATCTTAGGAATATGATCTGTACAAACTTACAGTAGTGTAAGACTGTTCTATACTTCAGTGTCTCTTTTGCTATCTCGT
>NW_011378977.1:0-698 GCF_000754665.1 Bison bison bison
GTCAATATTAAATATCTAGTAGTTTTGGTTTTGCTCCTCTACTGTAGGCATGTCTAAGAGTCATCCACATTAAGCACAAAATGTTCATAGGGCCTCGGTTTGTTCTAAGGTAAAAATTGCTATATCGTTATATCTGTCACAAGCTTGTCAACAAGAAAGTAGCTCGAAAGAACAGGAAGAAAACGAAAAATTAAATGTGATATGAGCTTTTAGATAAACTATGAACACTAATTACACTCTACAATATCTGCCTATGAGAGTCTTGATTGAAGGCAGAGGAGAAGGGGACGACAGAGGATAAGATGGTTGGATGGCATCACTGATTCGATGGACATGAGTTTGAGCAAGCCCCCTGGAGCTGGTGATGGACACGGAAGCCCAGCGTCCTGCAGGCCACGGGGTCCCAAAGAGTCAGATACGACTGAGCCACTGAACGGAACTGAACTTACAATCGTTTCTCCAGGTGTTTTGGTTACCCGAGTTTCTATCCTGTGCTAAACTAAGTGACGACAGTGTACTGAAGAGCTGGGTCATTTCCAAATAAATTAAAGTTCTGAAACATTCACGCCTTGAAAGGACCTCCCTTTTACACAGAAACAAAAGAGATTTTTGACTATCCAATAATAGTGTCTGGCACCATTCTGACATGTGAAACGTAAGAAAGCAATTTTTTTGTTTTGTTTGGTTCTGATCTTGGG
>NW_011378978.1:0-948 GCF_000754665.1 Bison bison bison
GGTCTGGCAGGCGCTTTCTGGGCACCAACGGAGCAACACTCGTGGCTGTGGAGCCCGCCTCCCCAAGGCCAGGGGCACCGGGACCCTGATTCCCTCCGTGCGGCGCTTAGTCTGGGCGGGGAAGCACCAGCTTGGGAATGCAGGCCCTGGGGGCGCTTCCTTTCCCTCGGGAAAGAGCTCTCCCTGCGGGAGGCTTTGGCAGTGTGCACACCCCCAGCCCCTAAGCCCTCTGCAAGGGACGCCTGGCTCCTAGGTCCGAAGGGAAGGCGAGAGCTGAGCTGAGGCACCAGTCAGGCACCACTCAACGTCTCCCACACTCCCGCAGCCTGCTCCTTCCCGGGCGTCGAACGCTAGAAGCTGGGCAGGGCTTGGGGAGGCTCGCCCAGCCCAGAGCAGCCTCTCGGCCGGGGCTCTGTGCTATCGCGCCTGGGCGCAGAGCTGGAGCTCCGCCGCTGTGGAAGCTCACTCGGTCCTTCCCAGTAACAGGCTTGCAAGCACCCGCCGGCAGCCAGCCTCTTCTCTCCCGCGTTCCGGGCATTGGGCTCCAAACCTGGGACCAAGTACTGCCCGGACCTCACTGATCAGGGGCTGGTTCCCCTGCGCTGCGGCTGTGCTAGGGAGCCCAAACGCACAGGGGAAGCCCGCACAGCACATCCACCTGCCTCTAGGCGGGAGGACAGCTCCAGGGAAGGCCCGGTCTGGCAGGCGCTTTCTGGGCACAAACGGAGCAACACTCTGGCTGTGGAGCCGCCTCCCCAAGCCAGGGGCACCGGGACCCTGATTCCCTCCGTGCGGCGCTCAGTCTGGGCGGGGAAGCACCAGCTTGGGAATGCAGCCTGGGGCGCTTCCTTTCCCTCGGAAAGAGCTCTCCCTGCGGGAGGCTTGGGCAGTGTGCACACCCCCAGCCCCTAAGCCCTCTGCAAGGACGCCTGGCTCCTAGGTCCGAAG
>NW_011378979.1:0-716 GCF_000754665.1 Bison bison bison
AATTCAGCCAGAAGGTAAGAGAAAGAACGACATGGTGAGACCAAGTTTCGGTGAACAAGGCCCGCACTTTATTTTTCAAAGTAGTTTTTATACCTTAAGTTATGCATAGAGGATAATGGGGGAAGGGGTAGAGTCTTGCAGCAAACCAGGCTTTCTTCCTGCAAACTTATCATATGCAAACGCTTCGGTGATTTGCATCATCTTCTGGCCCGGAGGCCTGTTAACATTTTAAGACCTTTTCTTCAGAAAACTTATTTTTCTCTAAAGGTGGTTGGTCAGGAACCACCCTCCAAAAAAGCATTAGATAAAGTTGCATTCCTACAGAGCAAAGGTGTGGTGGGCTATAACAAGAAAAAGAATTAACGTCAAGGGTCCCAGGTTACAAACATTAAAGCTACTACTTACACCAATTATATTAATCAATACACTGCCAGGGACACAGCAGGTAAGGGATATGGAACTGAGCAGCAAACAATGGCCCAACAAGTGAAAAACCATTCACCAATACAATTTCTAATCAATCTTTTAACTACTCAAAAGAATCTGTGTTTAGACAGTTTAGAACATCTCCTGCCTCTCACAGTTGGGAGGCTCTGAACAATCACATGTGGCCGGAAAAACCTATTCAGGCAGGCTAGAGGATTTCCAAAGGAGTTTGTAGGTTAAACACTGTCACACCCAGGAATTATTAACTGGAACTGTGAGCTAACTCTTTT
>NW_011378980.1:0-546 GCF_000754665.1 Bison bison bison
CCAGTGAGCTACTCCAAGGAGATGGAGGCACAGGAACCCTCCTGAAATCCAAGTTCCCAGACAGCAGCCAAAGACCAGCCTTATAAGCAGCTTCTATGGTCACTCTAAATGCTAGCTGCCCTGAGAAATGTGTCCCCCTCTTTCTTTCTTCTTAACTCCTTCCCAACTATTAGCTGACCTTGAGTACAGAGCAACTGGGGAGAGGGAGGGGAGGGAGGGGAACAGGACAATTTTTACTTAACTGGCTCCATTTTACCCTTGCCTCACACATCTGGGACTGGCTGGTGTTCAATGGTTGTCACTGCGTCTTTATTGGTATTCCTTTGGGGGATCTCTCCTCTTTAGAGGGCTTCCCAGGAGGCGCTAGGGGTAATGAATCCATCTGTCAATGCAGGAGACACAGGTTCAATCCCTGGGTCGGGAAGATTTCCTGGACAGAAAATGGCAACCCATCCAGCATTCTGCCAGGAGAATTCCATGGACAGAAGAGCCTGGTGGGCTACAGTACATGGGGTCAAATGAGTTGGCCATGACTGACTGAGCACC
>NW_011378981.1:0-776 GCF_000754665.1 Bison bison bison
AAAGAATGCCAGTCTGCCAACTGCCTGGTCTCAGGCCTGCAATTCCACTCCACGTACCGTCCTGGCCAACACAATTTAATGATGTCCCCCAAGAACCCCGAGAGCCCCTCAGGTGAATGGGGCCCCCTTCACCTAATAGCCACTGACCTTCCAGGGAAACACACCCACTCTTGGCACCACAATGGACTCACCAGCATGGGAAAGGATAAAAAGGTACCTGAGGGCCTCCATGTCATTAAGCCCCTTCTCTGATATGCAGCATATCCATGAAAAATGGCTTTCAGCCCCATGACAAAAGGGCCCCAGTGGACTCAGCCTGGCTGACACAGGAGCGTGCTTGCCTCCTGGTCAAAGCCATGCTAAAGCCCTTCCTTGAAAACACGAAGAGCTACAGGCCATTGGAGCCATTCCAAAGCACAAAGATGCTGAGGCTCCACCCTTTAGAGCAACTGAGTCACTTGTCATGCCACCTTGTTCTTTTTGAGCCAGCAGCATCACTGCCATGAGCCCAGACACAATATGAAACTCAGGTTGTTCACGACCATCCTGAAACACCAGTCATGACACCACGGAACTCAGCAAAGAGGCACAATGATTGAACTCACGTAACACCTCTGGCTACAGGTTCACAGAAGAGCACAGCCTTGCTGCTAAGCACCACACCAGAGAGCTTCTCCTGCCCTTAAAACTGTAGCCACTCATCTGACTCCCCTATTTCCACAGGGTCCCTGCCAGCTAATTCTGGGAAGAGTTCCTAAACTTGGGCAAGGATAGGT
>NW_011378982.1:0-734 GCF_000754665.1 Bison bison bison
CTTTTCTGATTTCTTCTGTTATATGTTGGTTATTCAGAAGTGTGTTGTTCAGCCTCCATATGTTTGTATTTTTAATAGTTTTATCTTTCCTGCTGTTGTAGGTTGTTTAGTCGTTCAGTCGTTTCCGACTCTTGTGGCCCCATGGACTGTAGCCTGCCAAACTCCTCTGTCCGTGGAACTCTCCAGGCCAGAATACTGGAGTTGGTTGCCATTTCCTTCTCCAGAGAATCTTCCCAACTCAGGAATCGAACCTGGGTCTCCTGCATTGCAGGCAGATTCTTTGCTGACTCAGCTACAACATCTAATCTTACTGCATTGTGATCAGAAACGATGCTTGAAATGATTTCATTTTTGTTTTCTTTTTCTAATTTACCAAGGCTAGATTTATGCGATCTATCCTGGAAATGTTCCATGTGCACTTGAGAAAAAGGTGAGATTCATTGTTTGGGGTGAAGTGTCCTATAGATATCAATTAGGTCTAACCGGTCCATTGTATCATTTGAAGTTTGTGTTCCTTGCTGATTTTCTGCTCGGTTGATCTATACATACATGTAACTGGGATATGAAAGTCTCCGACTATTACTACATTGCTTTTAATTTCCCCTTTCAAATTTGTTAGCATTTGCCTTACCTACTGCGGTACTCCTATGTTGGGTACATAGGTATTTATAGAAGAAAAGGAGAGAGATAAACATCTGAATGCAGAGTTCCAAAGAATAGCAAGAAGAGATAAG
>NW_011378983.1:0-614 GCF_000754665.1 Bison bison bison
CCACCCAACATTTCCTCCTCAGACTCTTCAGTAATATCACTGGAGTGACTGAAGGCATTTTGGGGATTCAGCTAAGAGGAAGTTGAGTTAGGAATACATTTAGTCTGGTTTAAGGGGGATATCTTTATGTGGTTCAAAGTCAGTTCATTTTTTAAACAATTAATTTGTATTGGAGTATAGTTAGTTGAGCAAACTCTGGGAAATAGTGAAGGACAGGGAAGCCTGGCATGCTGCAGCCCACGGCAGGGTCGCAAGGAGTCGGACGTGACTGAGCAACTAAACAACAGCAACAAATATCTGCTTTACAATATTGTGTTAGTTTCTGCTGTACAGCAGAGTGAGTCAGCTATTTGTATACATATATCCCCTCTTTTGGGGATTTCCTTCCCATCTAGGTCACCACCGAGTACTGAGTAGAGTTCCCTGTGCTATACGGTAGGTCCTCATTCATTATTTATCTGTTTTATACATAGTAGTGTGATATGGCGATCCCAGTTCACCCCACCTCTCACCCCCGAACTGGTGTCCATACATTTGTTCTCTACATCTGTGTCTCTATTTCTGCTTTGCAAATAAGTTCTTCTGTATCATCTTTCTAGATTCTACATATAATC
>NW_011378984.1:0-702 GCF_000754665.1 Bison bison bison
GGCAGTCCTTTGATTAGGATTTAAGGCCTGGAAACATCCTAGGCTTCAGTCTCTGAATTTTTAATTCTGCCCTCTGACATGATTCCATTGCATGAAAGGTGGCTAGTATATGGTTACAGTGAAACAGTCTCCCTAGCCTGCTTCCTGCTTGTCGAAGGTAGAAGTCCAGAGCTCTCTTATTTTGTACTATTTCTAGTCCTTTCAGTCCAAGCTGAACATATACATATGTTCATATATATATATACATATATATATATATATGTTATCTTAAATCTTGGTGTGCTCCTGATAATCTTACTGGTGTTCATGGCAAAGCACCCCACTCTAAAGCCACAATCACACGTTTTCATAAAAGTCCTCCTCTGTCTTGGTTTTCTGCTGAGATAGCTGAGGGATAACACCCTGAAACTTGGTAGAAGTCTTATTGTGTGACTGAAATGATCTCTGAGTGACACCCCTAAACTCTTTGGAGGGCATTGGCCTGCCTAAATAATGTCATGAAGCATCTCCTTCCAGCTTTCTGAGGCTTAAACAAAGAATTTTACAGTCACATTCATCTTTAGACAACCTTTAATTTTTAAAAAAAAAAAATAAGAATGACCTATAGGTGATGTAAAATGTTATATTTAGACCATCTTATCTCAGTGCCCTGGATATGACCTTGCTTGAGAGCCATTGATTTTTAGCATCTTCTGTCATCTT
>NW_011378985.1:0-507 GCF_000754665.1 Bison bison bison
GTGACGAATCATGCTGCTCAACTGGCATAATCAAGCAGGTGACCAGGCAGGAATCACGCAGCTCAGCTGGCAATTGTCATGCAGATGAGCCGGCAGGAATCACGCAGCTCAGCAGGCCCTGATCACGTGACTCTGCAGGCACTGATCACGTGGCTGATCAAGTCCAGATCACGGGACTGAGCATGCACTGATCACGTGGCTATCATGCACTGATCACGTTACTGCGCATGCACTGATGATGTGGCTGATCAGGCACTGATCACATGGTTAATCATGCACTTATTACGTGTTTATCAGGCAATGATCAGTGACTGACAGGCGCTGGTCATGGGACTGTGCACACACTGATCACGTGGCTATCATGCACTGATCACGTGACTGCGCATGCACTGATGACGTGGCTGATCGGGCACTGATCACGTGTTTACAGGCAGTGATCAGTGACTGACAGGCGCTGATCAGTGGGCTGTGCACGCACGTGGTCCCGTGGCTGATCAGGACTGACCA
>NW_011378986.1:0-852 GCF_000754665.1 Bison bison bison
TTATTTTTTTTTTATTTTTTTTTTTTAACTTCTTTATTAAGGTGGATACACATTCTCATATTAACAATTCTTGTGAACAAAAGCAACCAAAATAAGGCGATAGTAAGATGTGCTTCACATAAAAACAATCAAGTGGCTAAGAGGAGATCTGGCCCTGTACAACAGAAAGATTAGGAAGCAAAACGTGAATAAGTCCTATATTCCAGAAGCTACCCAAATGTGTGAGCAAAGACAGCATACCCATAATATAGCTCACTTAGGTTCCTTCTTTATGACGCATAATTCCTTAATTATCCATTTGTGAAATAAGAACAAACATTAAAGAAATGTGTAAATCCAAAATTGCATTCATTTTCACAATATCAATACTAAACTCAAGACAGCAACTTCATCAAATATAAATGTTTCAAAAGTAAAAGGCAATCTTAATTTTTTTATCCTATGAATAGGGTCTGCAAAAAATAGGTAAATTATTTTACTGTACTTGCAGGAGATTAGGTCTCAGCCTGCACGGAAGGAGCAAAGCAACAAAAGACAACAAACAAATACTACTAGGAGTAATGCCCATACATATCAAACTATCTAGGTGAACCATGTTTTACTTATGTAGCAAATCTATTAAATAACCAGCATATGGAAGCTTATACCTCATGCGAGAGAATTACCAAATTAACTATACATCTATTAGAAGTCTCTAAACCCCACTCCCCAAACAATTTTAGTACACCTACCAAGTACTGTAGGTCATTTAGAAAAACAGAAATAAAACATACATCAGCCTTTGTAATTAAGCATTTTTCATAACATATAAACAGTGTTCAGATATAAACTGTTAACTAAATATTTTTTACT
>NW_011378987.1:0-945 GCF_000754665.1 Bison bison bison
GTCACTCACCCGAGGCCAGCGGTGCGGCCAGGGAACGGAGACGGGGAACGAAAGGCAAACCCACACCCAAAGTCCCATCCCGAGAGGGCTCTCCCACCCTCGCAGAAGTGGGAGGCCCTCGGACCGTGCCCAGGCCCGCTCATGCACCCCATCACCCCGTCCTCTCCAGCGACTTCCCAGCAGAGCCAGCCCTCGAGAGCTCAGCCGCTCAGGCACGAGCCCGTCCCAAGTGAACACCGAGACCCCGGGCACACTCCAGGCCCCGCTTTTTCCCAGGAGGCTGCATCACGCACACGGCCGAGAGGAACTCGCTCCTCGTCGGAACTCTTGGTGCGTCACACAGGGCGTGCCGCACGCAGCGTGTGCCTGGGCGTCTGCACGCATGTGCGTCAGAGCCGACCTACCGCCACAGCCCCAGAGACGGCCGCGGCTTCTGTTCTTCCCCTTGGTGGCTCTGGCCCTCCCGCTGGCACAAGGGCCGTTGCCGACGTTCTTCGGCCCCGGAGGCGGGGTGTCCGTGCTGGGACGGTCGAGCCGCTCGTGCTCCTGTTGGGGCGGCGTGCGGTTTCTCCCTCCTCCGTGTTTGGACTGGTGAATCACGACTGCGCCGGCAGGCAGGGCAGACTGGACCTTCCGCAGCTCCAAGGCCGGCTTCGGTCGGCTGGGTTCTTGCAGGCGTCTCCACTGCTCTAAGCTCATCCCTTCGACCTCTGTGTCCCCCGGGGACTCCTCCGGCCCAGGAGCTCTGCCGCTGGCGTCTCCTGCAGGCTGCCCGGGGTCTGTGGGGTCAGCCCCGACGGGGGCCGCTGCCCCTCCCCCAGCGCCCCCTTCCCACGCACCCTCCCGGGCGTAGAACAGGACGTAGGCGCTCTGGCTCAGGGCAGCGGTCTCGTCACAGGCGGTCACCTTGGCATCGTCCATCTTATACCATTGGCCGTTGCCCGC
>NW_011378988.1:0-716 GCF_000754665.1 Bison bison bison
CCTGCAGACTTGGGACAGGAGAGTCAGGCCTCGTGTTGGGTTGACGCATGGAACTCCGCTTGCCTCTCGAGGTGTTCCCAGGGAGACAGGCCACTTGTCGAGCGGTATTTGGAACCTGGGGGTCTTTTCCCGACGATGCACGGGCGAGTCACTGCCCCTTCGTGTTGACTTCATTCACAGGGTGGAGTTCGAAGAGGTGTCCGGGCATCGGGTTCTTATCAAGAGGACCGGGAAATCGGGGTCCTTTGGAATGTGGAACCACCCACGAGGCCACGTCTGGAATGTCGTCGTGAGACCGGCCTCATCCTGAGGTGCGACCGGAAGGTCGGGAACCCCTTCCAGACAAAAGCAGGGGAGTCGAGCCTCCTGTCCAGATCAGGAGGGTAGAAGGGGCTCAGAGGAAGTGGTGCCGGAAAACCTCGGTGTTCCTCTCGAGGGAGCCCGGGATGTCGGGGAACTTTGTGGGTCGCATCAAGGGTGCCAAGTACCGTTTCGACCTCCAATACCTAACGTGGGACTTCTCCTGAGACACTGTAGCGGGAAAGGGCTTCATCTTGCGATGACGGGGGAACCACGTGGATTTTCTCCAGTTGCGGCAGGATTCTCGAATTACGACGGGGAATTCAGGATGCCTCTTGTGTTGGCCCAGGGAAGTCCAATCTTCCATTCGAGTTGCGAAGGAAAGCTGGGGATTGCTCTCGAGTGACTGCAGGGCC
>NW_011378989.1:0-660 GCF_000754665.1 Bison bison bison
TCTCCTGCATTGCAGGCAGATTCTTTTACCGTCCAAGCCTTCCCAGAAGAGAGATTGTAAATGGAACTGAGTAAAGGTCAGGTTATTTGACCAGAGACCAAGCCCTTGGCCTCTGAAAGCTCTTGAATTTTTATTTGCTTTGCTCTCACTACTGTTTCTTGACTTTCCAAGAACTTCAGAAGGTTAGGGGGTAGGGAGAGGAAAGCAGTGAATGATCAAGGAAAATTGTAGTCCTACAACTAAACTATCATCCTAAGATATTGTCTTATATCTTATATAAGACTTATATAAAAAGACTTCCACCTCCACGAACCCAACTCAGGAGATATTCAGAGTTTGAATGTTGCCAAAGAAATTTTCATTTCCTTCTTTCATATTGCATAATGCATCCTCCTTAATTTTCAGTCTCTAAAAATCTAAATTAATGGGGACATACTGCTTCTAGCAAAATGCAGTCAGTGTTGTCTTGCCACCACCAGTATGCAATCATAAAACCAAAAGAGAAAAAGAGGAGTAAAAAGGACAACACGGTACAAGCCTTCCAGAAACCAGACCCTTTCCCAAATCACCCCTTTCCACACCCATCTTGCTTCTTCCCATGTATCACAATCTGCTGTCCATAATTCAACTGCAAATACACAATGTGTGCTCAGTCATTTC
>NW_011378990.1:0-637 GCF_000754665.1 Bison bison bison
GTATATCTTGTGGCCACCTTAGTACATTAATGCGTTCTTTAGATCAGGAGTCCCTGGAGAGGGCTTACCTCAAGGACAGGTGGGGAGTATGCAGGTGATGACTCAGCTCCCAGGTGACTTCTAAACATCAACAAATGCCCACCCACCCAGATTTTCCAGGACACAGCCTGCTCCTGTGGACCCCTTCTTGCAGACCACTGCTGCTAAAAGTCCCCACCCAACTCTCGTTCTGGCCCCAACTTTCTTTACTTCTCTCCTAGACTGTGAGGGACAGAACCTTGAGAACAGAGCAAGGCCTGTGCTCAAACCATCCTGGTTGTGAAGGGGAGTATGTGTTTTAAACAAAAAAAAAAAAGGAGAAAACCCATAGCTGTCTAGCAGAAGCTTAACACAGGATGTACAGAAAAGCCTTCACATGTTATGTTAGGAAGAAGCAGAGGACATGATTTCAACCTTTTCTTCAGGGAAGTTTCCAGGAAGGAGGACAGCATGCTTTCTGTAGATGGGTTGAGAGCAGATGAATTTATTGGAAGGCCTTTGGGTCTGTAGCCAGGAAAGGATATGAGTGGGGAGGGGGTATGTCGTCCTTCAGTTCTCTCTACCTCCAGAAGTTTCTATGATATGGGCCATGGTCACA
>NW_011378991.1:0-701 GCF_000754665.1 Bison bison bison
TTTCCCAGTCAAGAATACTGGAGTGGTTTGCCATTTCTTTCTCCAGGGGATCTTCCCGACCCAGGGATCAAACCTGAGTCTCCTGCAAGTGGATGCCTTCCCATCTGAGCCACAATACAACGAATTGCCTAGTCAAAATACAAAGAAAAGAGCTAGTGTTCTACTAAGTGGAAAGATGATTTAAGAAACGGAAGCTTTCCTTTGTTGGTATATTTGAATCTTTATTTAGTTTTATTTTATTTTTACGATTAAGTCTACTTGAACAAGGCAATGGAGAAACCCCAGAGTTGAAAAGCAATTGACTTTTTAAAAGAATCATGTGACAGGTGAAACTTTCTTCATTTTTTAGAGTTGGTTCAATGCAAAATCTTTATTCAATAAATATGACTCTTATAAACTTTATTTCAAATCTCCACGATGAATCACTAAGGCATCAAGGAAGAAAGGAGTAGAGGTGGAGAAAAAAAGAGCAACCTTTCCCCTTGGCTCCATCTCAACCAGCTGCTTAGTTCCTTCATCTCATGGACTACGATCTGGGATAATCTTGTTTGTCTGTATTTTTGTTGGGGACCGTTTCTAGTCACAGGGCTAGAAACAGTGGAGGGGGTAAGCCCTTCTTTCCATTCCACATCAGACCCAGTGGGCAGTCCAGGCCCTGCCCACTGCATTGAGTCTGTAGCAACAGAATCACCAGTGATGCT
>NW_011378992.1:0-660 GCF_000754665.1 Bison bison bison
GATAAAGAAACCAAAGAAAACACAAACAAACAGAAAACTATTCCACGCTCACGCACAGGAACAATGAGGAATTAAAATAGTCCATTCCAACAAAAGTACATCAACAAATACACTGACTGCAATCACAAAATAATATTCAATGGCATGTTTCACAGAAATAGAAATATTCCCAATATTAGACTGCTAATATTGAACGGACCTTAAACGGCCAAAAAGACTCTGAGAAAGAAGAACACAGCTGGAGGCATCTTCCTCTCCCACTTCAAGCTACATCACGGCCCTGTAGTAACCACCACAGTGAGGAACTGGCAGGAACACAGACACATGGACTCCAGGAAAGAAGAGAGAGGCCAGGAATGAACCCAGATGGACGTGGTCAGTTCATGAAAATCAAACCAGGAACGAGACAAGAGGAAAGGACAGTCTTCTGAAGAAACAGGGGCAGGAAAACTGGCCACCTACTCGGAAGAACATCCATGAAGGTCATCCTCTAGGCCATCAAACAGAAATCAAACTGAAAACCCGCCATTTGCACATGGAATTCTCCCCACGCCCCCCCCCCAACCTCCGAGTGCTCTGAGATGGACCTCCGGTCAGCGCTCAGCTGGACACAGGAAACGTCTACTTCATCCTCATTTTCTCCTGTTGCAGCGCCTCCCT
>NW_011378992.1:4894-5480 GCF_000754665.1 Bison bison bison
AAACCCCTGCAGTGGAAGCACAGAGACTTTTTTTTTAAGCATTTAAAGAATATGACCCAGCAGTACCTCACTTTATTTATTCGTTTATTTGGCTGTGCTGGGTTGTAGTTGGTGGCCCATGGGTTCTTTGTTGCCACACACAGGATCTTCCTTGTGGCATGTGGGATCTAGTTCCCTGACTAGGGATGAAACCTGGGCCCCCTGGGAGCGTGGAGTCTTAGCCACTGGACTGGACCACCAGGGAAGTCCCACACTTTGCCAATCTTGTTCCATTCCACATCATATTTTTCCCAATTTTTATTATGAAAATTATTATTATTGTTATTTTTGGGCATGCCACACAACTTGTAGGATTTTAGTTCCTCAACCAGGGATTGAACCTGGGCCACAGCAGTGAAGGTGCAGTCCTAGTCACGAGTGAAAGGGGATTCCCTGAAAATTATTTTTTAAAAGTCTGAAGAACAGTACAATGATCACCTATAAACCTACCATCTATACTCAACAACTGTCAACATTTTTACCAAATTTGCTTTATTGATTTAATCATGTGAAATATTTGAATCTGTTCCCATGCATCACGACACTT
>NW_011378993.1:0-1062 GCF_000754665.1 Bison bison bison
CTTGCAAAGAGAGAAAGCCAAAACAAATAAAGAAAAGGGAACCCCTCTGGGAGTGAAAGGTGCAACAGATTAAAACCCTGTAGTTAATATTGACTAAGCATAGGAAGGGCTTATAGATCTTGTAAAGAAATGCAAGCTGGAACAAGGAATTATCTGAAACTCAACTGAACCCACACTGCCCACAACGGCTCCAGAGAAATTCCTAGATATAGTTTTTCTATTATCAACCTTCTAATTTTTTAAAATTATTTATTATTTTTTCCTTCTTTACTTTTTTTTTTTAATTTTACAATTATTGTATTGGTTTTGCCATACATCCACATGAATCTGTCATGGGTGTACACGTGTTATCCATCCTGAACCCCCCTCCCACTCCCTCCCTGTACCATCCTTCTGGGTCATCCCAGTACACCAACCCCAAGCATCCTGTAACCTGCATCAAACCTGGACTGGCGATTCGTTTCTTATATGATATTATACATGTTTCAATGCCATTCTCCCAAATCATCCAACCCTCTTCCTCTCCCACAGAGTCCAAAAGACTGTTCTATACATCTGTGTCTCTTTCGCTGTCTCACATACAGGGTTATCGTTACCATCTTTCTAAATTCCATATACATGTGTTAGTATACTGTATTGGTGTGGGTTTTTTTCTTTCTTTCTTTCTTTCTTTCTGGAACTGATTAAATGTATTCTTTTTAATGGCTGAGTAATACTCCACTGTGTATACATACCACAGCTTTCTTATCCATTCGTCTGCTGATGGACATCTAGGTTGCTTCCATGTCCTGGCTATTATAAACAGTGCTGTGATGAACATTGTGGTACACGTGTCTCTTTCAATTCTGGTTTCCTTGGTGTGTATGCCCAGCAGTGGGATTCCTGGGTCATAATTAATCCTTTAATTTTCAATTTTACAACCTATTACCTTGCAAATATGACCCTATTTTTAAAGCATATTTCATATTTTTAAATATATTTTTGTGATTTGATTTGTGTTTTTGTATTTTTTAATATTGTATTTCATAGAGTCTACCCTCTACTCTAGTATTTTTTTTTTTT
>NW_011378994.1:0-743 GCF_000754665.1 Bison bison bison
AATGCTGCGTCAGGGACACGTTTCCCTGGGTTTCAAGGTGCCTTCTCTGGGCGGGTGTCCGGAGGTCAGATCCTCGGAGCCAGCAGTAGGGACCTACCCACACAACCGCTTTCACGACCAGACTCCCTGTCCATGTGTGCCCACATGCCCGGTCGTATATCTGCAAAGGCCCGTCATCTCCCTGTCTCTCTCTCTGACCCTCACAGTACAGTGACTCAGCTCGCCCTGCCGCCAGCATCCTCCCGTCACCGGCAGACATACAGACAGACGTACGTGCTTTACTTGCAAACCCGTTCGTGAGTTTCACAGGCCCCATGGTTTTGAAGTACATACGAACGCCTGCCTGTTCTCACGTGAAGCCCCGTGGTGGGTTTAGAAGCCCGGCTGGCCAAAGAATACATCGGCCCAGACGGTGGGGTGGGGGCAGGGGGGAGTTGGGGGGCGGGGGGGGGGGGCGGGGTGGCGGTGGTGGTGTGCTGCTGTGGCTCGTTCGTTTCTTTTCAGTTCACTCTTTTCACCCTGTTCACAGCGCAAAGAGAAGTGCCTCTCATCGTCCATCCCCCGCGGTGCTTGACACCGCCTTCTTCCTCCTTTGTCTGCTCCGGCCTCCTGATTTCCTCCTCCTCCTCGCCGCCCTCCATGTCTTCGAGAAAGCCACGCTCTTTCCATGTCACCTTGTTGGCGCACGGGTGACGGCTCCGTTGTGTCCAGACGTCCATGCTTCCTTCCTTGGCTTAGTGGAA
>NW_011378995.1:0-737 GCF_000754665.1 Bison bison bison
TTAGGAGTGCAGAAACTAAAAGGAAGAAAGAATGCAAATTTGAAGGCTGGCAAAAGGAGACCTCAAACACAATAAGATCTTTTTAAAAATGAAGAAATGACAAAGAAATGCTGCACAAACAAAGGAACAAACTGGACACACAGAAATTTAAACAAATGAAGAGGAAATAGGCAAACTGCCTGAAAAACTATTCAGAATAATGATAGTAAAGATGATCAAAAACTTTGAAAATGACATGGAGACAATGCAAGAATCAATGAGCAAACCCCTAGTTGAATTGAAGAATAAGACAAAAAATAAATTAGAAAAATAAATAGAGAGACAAACAACAATTACTGAAATTAAAAATACTCTAGAAAGAATCAAGAGCAGGGTATCTGAACCAGAAAATGGATCAGTGTGTTGAAAGACAAAATGGTGGAAACAACTGCGGAAGGGCAGAATAAAGTCAAAAGAATGAAAAGAACTGAGGATAGTCTCAGAGACCTCTTGGACAATATTAAATGCACCAAGATTCAAATTATAGGGGTCCCAGAAGAAGAGAGAAAAATAAAGGGTATGAGAAAAGTTTAGAGGAGATTATACTTGAAAACCCCCTAACATGGAAAAGGAAATAGTCAATCAAGTCCAAGAGGTGCCAAGAGTCCCATTTGTGATAAACCCAAGGAGAAACAGCCCTAGACATATACTAAGCAAACTAAGGAAGATGAAACACAAAGAAAGAATATTAAAAGTAG
>NW_011378996.1:0-527 GCF_000754665.1 Bison bison bison
GAAAGATGTAGTTTGGGAGTTGAAGCTTAAATCTGTCCTAGCTGGGGCCTTCAACCATCGTAAACTGAAATAAATTTTAAAGGGCTCAGAACAGTGGTTCCCAACCAAGTACTGGTGCCAGACTTTGGGGGGCATTTGGAAATGTGTGTCAAAACAATCGGGGTGCTCCTGACATTTAGTGGCTGAGCCCAGGGATGTTAAACATCCTGCAAGATGCTGAGCAGCTTCTCACAACAAAATGTATCACTACCAAAGGCCAAACAGCGTTCCCTTTAAGAAGCAATGGTTTATTGTAACGGAAAGAATCTGAAAAAAAGACATATATATAAAATATACATACTATACATATAATATAAACTGATACATATATAACTGAATCACTTTGCTGTAAACCTGAAACTCACACAATATTCCTAAATCAACTATACTTCAATTAAACAAGAAGAAAAAAAGCAAGGGTTAATAAGAATAAAGATTACCATACTATAACAGGGTATTCAATGAAACAGGAGAGATCTGAGACACCT
>NW_011378997.1:0-501 GCF_000754665.1 Bison bison bison
AGTTGAACTGCCTTTGCTAATGGATTTTAAGTTTCTTTACCTCTTCCGTGATCTCTTCTAGGTTGACCTAGAACAGAAATCTTTTGTTAGCTTTGGCTAAGTGGAGAAGTATTGCTTCACGGTGACTTGTGTGATCCTACCTGACTGTTCTAAACCCTTTTGATATCTATGGACTGCTGCTGCTGCTGCTGCTGCTGCTGCGAAGTCGTTTCAGTCGTGTCCGAGTCTGTGTGACCCCATGGACGGCAGCCCACCAGGCCCCGCAGTCCCTGGGGTTCTCCAGGCAAGAACACTGGAGTGGGTTGCCATGTCCTCCTCCAATGCATGAAAGTGAAATGTGAAAGTGAAGTCGCTCAGTCGTGCCCGACGTCTGAGCGACCCCATGGACTGCAGCCTACCAGGCTCTTCCGTCCATGAGATTTTCCAGGCAAGAGTACTGGATGGGGTGCCATTGCTCTCCCATATCTATTCACTAAGCCTGCCTAAATCATTGACTTCTAG
>NW_011378998.1:0-523 GCF_000754665.1 Bison bison bison
CCTCTGTCTATGGAATTTTCCATGAAAGAATACTGGAGCAGGTTACCGTTTCTTTCTCCATGGGATCTTTCCAACCAAGGGATTGAATCCACATCTCTTGTGTCTCCTCCACTGGCAGGGAGGTTCTTTACCATTGTGCTACCTGGGAAGCCATATTTGGGTATATACATAGGTTAAAAAAAAAATCCGGAAGATAGATTCATTTCCAAGCTGTTATGCTATATAATAAAACTGGTCATCATTCAATATATCATTTATTCTTACCAAGAAGCTACTTTAGAGATTTGAGATGATGGATGAATGACATATTAGAGATTTAGAAATTATGGTGACCATGGGTTTAATTATGGGCATATGAAAAAGGAATGTTTGATTATTAAATTTTTTTCTAAAATTGCAGATTATACATTTTCTTGGGTACTTAATCTTTTTAATAAAATTCTTTTACCCAAAACTGAATAACGAGTCAGTCAATGTGAAAAATTCTTGTGCCAAAGGGATAATTTTCCTAGGGCTCAAATAT
>NW_011379000.1:0-689 GCF_000754665.1 Bison bison bison
GGTACTTGGCACCCTTGATCGCGACCCCCACAAAGTTCCCCCGGCATCCCGGTCTCCCTGGAGAGGAACACCGAGGTTTTCCGGCACCACTTCCTCTGAGCCCCTTCTACCCTCCTGATCTCCACAGGAGGTCGACTCCCCTGCTTTGTCTGGAAGGGGTTCCCGACCTTCCGGTCGCACCTCAGGATGAGGCCGGTCTCGCGACGACATTCCAGACGTGGCCTCGTGGGTGCTTCCACATTGCGAAGCACCCCGATTTCCCGGTCCCCTCTTGGTAAGAACCCGATGCCCGGACACCTCTCCGAACTCCACCCCGTGAATGAAGTCAACACGAAGGGGCAGTGACTCGCCCGTGCATCGTCCGGAAAAGACCCCCAGGTTCCAAATACTGCTCGACAAGTGGCCTCTCTCCCCGGGGACACCTCGAGAGGCAAGCAGAGTTCCATGCTTCAACCCAAGACGAGGCCTGACTCTCCTGTCCCCAGTCTGCAGGGACCCTGTGATCGGAGTCTGAAATCAGAGGAACCCTGAGGTTCCTGCCTCAACTGGAGATGAGGCCCTCTTCCAATGCACCAAACCCCGTGGAGTCCCGAGACGGCCCCCCCCACTCCACTTTCCCTGACTTCTCAGAGCCACCATGAGAAGCCCCCTGAGGTCACCTGCACAAGTCGATGGAAGCCAGGGTTTCC
>NW_011379001.1:0-971 GCF_000754665.1 Bison bison bison
CTGATTTTGTTCCTCATCCCTATCTTTAGGTTGTTCCTGAGTAGTCACGGCTGCTTAACATTTTTCTTAGTTGCCGATAGTCAGGCAGGTCTTCGTTTTTCTCATTTTCCTCAGGTTTAACTACAGTTTCAACATCATTTTCCTCTTTAAAAGTTACTCTTTTAGATTTAGGGGCAGGTTTAGCTACAGCATTTTCTTCACTATCACTTTTAAGATGTACTTTTTCTGAATCAGGGGCAGGGTCTAAGACATCTCTAATGATATTCCATAAGGAAAAGGCGTCATTAGGCACCTTTTCTGAGCCATGTTCAGCATGGTGAGTTTTTAGCTGTTTTCCTACTTTTTCCCAGACATCTAAGTTAACAGAGCCTTCATCTGGGAACCAGGGACAGTGCTCTTGTACAAATGAAAGAAATGATTGAATGGCAGATTTTTTAACTTTGATTCCTCTTTTACCTAATAACTGTAAAATTACTCCTATAAAGAGCTGTCTTTCATTTGATTCAGTACTACCCATGTCAGAAAATTAAGTATAGTAAAAGATTTTGCTTTAAGCTATCAAAAGATCAGGCTTTTCTTTGGCCTTTTAACTTCAGAAACTGTTTTCTCTCTCTAAGTCTAACTCTTTAACACTTTCAACACTTCCCACTCCTCTCGCCCTGTCTATCCTACAGGGGGGTCCGCGGCACCCTCGAGTGGGGTCCTAGCCGTCCCGAACACTGGAAGAACAATAGGGCTGTTGACCCAGATTGTCCCGGGGGGAGGAACAGTAGGCTGATGGCTCAAACTGTTCCAAGGGAGGAGCAGTAGGGCTGGTCACCCAAACTGCTCCGTGGGGGAACAAGAGGGCTGATAACCCAGTTGTTCCGAGAACGGGGGCAATAGGGCTGGTAACCCCAATTGCTGGGAGCTTACCTTCGAAATCCTGTATCGGGCGCCACCTGCTGGGGACCAGCCCCAGCTGATCCAGG
>NW_011379002.1:0-506 GCF_000754665.1 Bison bison bison
ACATGTATGTGCATGTGTGTGGTTCTATTTTTTTTTAAACACATCACCAAAATTGAGAGGCAGAGCAGCTCTTCCTCCACAGACTTTCTTGCCTTCTCTTTAGAAACATCTCTATTCTGAGACCATAATCCCTGGCAATCTAATCAGTTTTCTAATCTAATATGTTCCTATAGGCCTGTTATTTTGAGAAGGCTGTATAAATGGAATACAGTATGTACCTTTTTAAAATTGGCTTAAAACTACTTAGTATAATATCTGAAGGTCCATCCACTCATGCATGTATCACCCACACTTTCCTTTTCGTTACTGAGTGGTATTGGCACTTGCACGGTAAGAGTCTGCTGATTATTCTGTCTGTGTCTTTCAATTTCATGTGATGCACTGAATGGCAGAAACCTCACTGAATGGGACTGAGATGTAGTTGGGATGAGGGTCCCATGGAGAGGTTAAGTCAGCATGGATGAAAAGGCAATTTTGGCAGGAAGACTAATTTAGGGTAGAGAAAA
>NW_011379003.1:0-512 GCF_000754665.1 Bison bison bison
CTTTAATAAAGTTAACCTCTAAGAAATTCATAGCTATGATTGACAACAGTAAGTCTTAGGGAACTAGAAGTTAGACATAGGAGGAGAACTACTCACTGTTAAAGTGAATTCATTATCTAGTGAAAATTCAAATTAAAGGAAAAAAATAGTAGAAGAAATTATAGGGATGCTTCTGAGGGAAGAATTATGAAGAGTTTAATAGAAAGTCAAATGATAACTGAGGACAGGAAAGAGAATCAATTCAGTCTAGACACAATGAATGAGTTTAATTTTAGGATAATTGAATTTATTATGCTAGGGCTGATATAGACAAAGTTGTCTGGTGGGGAGTTGGTAATGTGGGTCTAGAATACTGATATGTTTAGCTTCAGTTCAGGCACTCGGTCATGTCTGTCTCTTTGCGACCCCATGGACTGCAGCATGCCAGACTTTCCTGTCCATCACCAACTCCCAGAGCTTGCTCAAACTCATGTCCATTGAGTTAGTGATGCCGTCCAACCATCTCATCCTCT
>NW_011379004.1:0-589 GCF_000754665.1 Bison bison bison
GAGGCCAGTCTCTCGACGACATTCCAGACATGGCCTCGTGGGTGGTCCACATTCCGAAGGACCCCGATTTCCCGGTCCCTCTTGATAAGAACCCGATGCCCGGACACCTCTTCGAACTCCAGCCTGTGAATGAAGTCAACACGAAGGGGCAGTGACTCGCCTGTGCATCATCGGGAAAAGACCCCCAGGTTCCAAATACCGCTCGACAAGTGGCCTGTCTCCCCGGGAACACCTCGAGAGGCAAGCGGAGTTCCATGCCTCAACCCAAGAAGAGGCCTGACTTTCTGTCCCAAGTCTGCAGGGACCTTGCGATCGGAGTCTGAAATCAGAGGAGCCCTGAGGTTCCTGCCTCAACTGGAGATGAGGCCCTCTTCCAATGCACCAAACCCAGTGGAGTGCCGAGAGGCCCCTCCCAACTCCAGTTTCCCTGACTTCTCAGAGCCACCATGAGAAGCCCCCTGAGGTCACCTGTCCAAGTCGAGGAACCCCAGGGTGTCCTGCCTCAACCCGAGAAAGACCTCGAGAGACCTTCTTCAACACGTCTCGAGGCCAGATTCCCCTACTATGACTCAAGAGCAATGACGCGCTC
>NW_011379005.1:0-832 GCF_000754665.1 Bison bison bison
CTAGGGGGTTCTGAAGGAAATAACTCTAGGACTACCAGAATGTGGCTAGTACAAAAAAATTTTGCTCAAAACTCAAAATTTTTCTCTTTGAAAAAAAAATTTTTTTTAACTTCAGGAATATATGCCAAGATATGTCATGGAGATATTTTCTCTGGATCATATCCTATAGGCTAAACCAAAATTTTGATTATAACTTTCCTCTTTCCTTCCTTCTTATTCCTTTCTTCTTCCTTTTTTCCTCTCTTCCTTTCCTTCATTATTTGAACCTGAAGATATAGGCTGAATGTATAGCTGTAAAGCTTCATAAGGCACAGTATTTTTCAAGGAAGTTACAGATGCATTGGAGAGACAGAAAAAGAAAGCACTAATAGCCATGCTCTGTGAAAAATGCTATAATGCAGTTATTTGCAAAACTCTGGGGGAGCCAGAAAAAAAAATGCCTTTTGGAAATTATTGGAACCTTTGGTTGAAAAACTGAGAAAAGAGGCTTTTTAAGAGTCACAGTTATAGAGTATGGGTTTCCTTTTGAGTTGATGAAAATGTTCTAGAATTGATTGTGGTAATGGCTGCCCAACTCTGGGGATATACGAACAGCCATTGAATTGTACAGAGGATGAGATGCTTGGATGGTATTATTGACTCAATGGACATGAGTCTGAGCAAGCTCCAGGAGACAGTGAGGAACAGAGAAGTCTGGCATGCTGCAGTCCATGGGGTTGCGAAGAGCTGGACATGACTGAGCAACTGAACAACAATTGAACTGTACACTTTAAATGAGTGAATTGTATGGTATGTAAATTCTATCTACAAAAAACTGTCATCAAAAAAAAAA
>NW_011379006.1:0-520 GCF_000754665.1 Bison bison bison
GTTAGACACAAGCGAAAGGTTCAGGAAATGTGTGAATCCTGATTTTTCTCTTTTTTTGTTATTCTTTATTTTTCTTGGCTGCACTGAGTCTTCATTGGTGCACGAGGGCTTTCTCTAGTTGCAGCGAGTGGAGGCTACTCTCTAGCTGCAGTACGTGGACTCTAGGCCGTGCAGGATCAATAGTTGTGGATCACTGGCTTAGCTGCCCCGAGGCATGTGGAATCTCCCCGACCAGAAATGGAACCTGTATGTCCTGCATTGGCAGGCAGATTCTTAACCCCTGGACCACCATGAAAGCCCTGAATCCTGATTTTTCAGTCTTCTGAAAAATTCTATAGGTTTTTAAATTTATTTTATAGGCTCTCTTCTATTTTCCTTTTCTTTGTTTGCTTGTTTTGACCACTTTCACTGGCCTGTGGGACCTTAATTGCCCAACCAGGGATTGAACCCTTGCTTTCTGCAGCAGAAACACAGAGTCTTAACCACTGGACCACCCAGGAAATCCTCTCTACTCTTTCTA
>NW_011379007.1:0-504 GCF_000754665.1 Bison bison bison
ATATTTATATGAATATCATATAGTTCTATTATATTATATAGCTATATAATATATCGGAGAAGGCAATGGCACCCCACTCCAGTACTCTTGCCTGGAAAATCCCATGGACAGAGGGGCCTGGTGGGCTGCAGTCCATGGGGTTGCTAAGAGTCGGACACGACTGAGCGACTTCACTTTCACTTTTCACTTTCATGCATTGGAGAAGGAAATGGCAACCCGCTCCATTGTTCTTGCCTGGAGAATCCCAGGGACGGGGGAGCCTGGTGGGCTGCCATCTATGGGGTCGCGCAGAGTCGGACACGACTGAAGTGACTTAGCAGCATATAATATATATGTATTTTTAATTAGATGCCTCTCCTAATGAACTATAAATTAAGTGCCACTAAATTCTGTAGGAACACAAACATGGTTTCATTTATTGCTATAACTTCAATGCCTAAACTACCACCTACATGGTTTACCATCAATAAAGGGTCACTGAAACAATAAAGTAAGGACAGTTTG
>NW_011379008.1:0-883 GCF_000754665.1 Bison bison bison
AAGACTTTTTTTCTTGGTTTATATTTTTGTTTTTTTTGTTTGTTTGTTTTATTTTTAATTGGAGGATAGTTGCTTTACAGCATTGTGTTGGTTTCTGCCAAATATCATCATGAATCAGCCACAGGTATACCTATGTCCCCTCCCTCTTGACTATCCCTCCGCCTCCTTCCCCATCCCTCCCCTCTAGGTTGTTACAGAGCTGAGAGACACAGACAATAGAAAAATCAGTGAGTAACCATTTCAGATAGCACCAAGTGCTCTGAAGGAAACCAAATGGGGGGGTTCAATAAAATTCTAAATCATGTAAGATATGAAATATTGAAAGGAAAAGCATTCCAAAAATGCAGAATAAATGTCAATGGTCTGAGGTGGGGAAAAAAAACAAAGACAAAGAAAAAAACCCCAAAACTGAAAGGTTGTAGGAAAAACAAAAAGACCAGTGCCAGTATGGCTAGAGCTAAGTGAGTAAACATTAACCAGTGGAAAATTAGAAAGCAATAATTTGATATTAGATACAGGGGACAGGAATGCTAGGCAAAGCTGATGTTTTAAGGTCACTGTCAGAAAAGATTCCTTGATTTAGGGGACTGTGAGAGTTTAAAATGCTCTGAGGGACCTAGGATGAAGTCCTTTGTATCTAATATTGTAATTGTTAAACTTTGCAACGTATGCAACCCAGAAATGATGGGAAAAGGGAAGAAATGAACTGCACCTTCCTGTGAGAATTCTGAGGCTCAGACTCCTCTGAAGACATTTAAAAGTACCAAAATCTGGTTCACTCATACTACTTATAAATATTCCATCACTATTTGTCAAATTAAATGCTCTATCCATAATGTATTCTTGACTTTATAATAAATTCCATACTGCACAGCTTTTCACT